>NW_016107441.1:1045049-1046547 GCF_001604975.1 Cebus imitator | reverse complement strand
CCCAGCTGATTTTTTGTATTTTTAGTAGAGACGGGGTTTCACCATGTTGACCAGGATGGTCTCGATCTCTTGACCTTGTGATCCACCCGCCTCGGCCTCCCAAAGTCCTGGGATTACAGGCGTGAGCCACCGCGCCCGGCCTTACTGACTTATTCTTTACACACCTAACTGAACATTGGGTTAGTCTGACAAATCCCTCTGGCAGCACATGTGGCTACAGTCCAGATTAGCCAGGAAAATAGGAGGAGGCATTGATGTCTTAGCTGTGTAGAACAGAATAACACATGCTTGTCCTTCCACCTGCTTTTCCCACAGAAGAAGAGTTGAAGTATATTGGGACAGAGCAGGGTGAGTTCCAAGGAGAATAAACACTATAAATACATATATTTCCAACCCTGGACAACTTGGGCAATCTCGACCCAGAGTTCACACCTTGGTTAGGCAAGTCTTTGGAAAAACTGTATCCATGGATTTGAGCATCATACAAATCTAGGTTTGAAACAACCTTGCCACTAAACTTCTATGTGATCTCAGGCAAGTCATTTAATTTCTTTTAATCTCAGTTCACCTATTCAAGGTGAATAATCCATACACTTACCAATAAAGTCTGTAGTGAGAATGGAATAAAATATCTAGAGTACTTAGATTGTCAAGGTGCATGAGTCATCTAAGAACTTAAACTTTTGGAGCTGAAAAGAAATTTAGAGACACGCATCTAATGAACAGATAGGGAAACTGAGGCCTAGAGATGGAAAGGAATTATCCAGAGCTAGCCAGCAGAGAAGCCAGAAAGAGACCCTCCACCCCTTGTTCCTACATGTCAGGTTGACTTCCTAGAGCTTATCCAAAAAGACAAAGAAAGCTCAGTCTTGTGGCTCCTCACTCCAGCAGCACAGGTTGAGCCAAGCGATCAGAGTTTAAAAATTCAGGTTCCAGCTATTCCATAAACTTGCTATGTGTCTTTACACAGAAAATGATGTTCCTCTGAACCCAGGTTCTCTACCTCATGTAGAAATGGCTAGGGATTATGGTGAGATCTGTCCCAAGATTGTGAGATCTAGTTGTACATGCTCTGTAAATCTAATTTGGTCACACCATTCTGCTGCACACCACCAGGGTCACTCTGACCCCTCTTCACCCAGGTGTTCATGTGCCTGCAGGCTTAGGACCAACTACACAGTTAGTTGAATTCTCTCCATAGTAGAAGGCTTACGAAAATGGCATTTTTCTAGAGTTTATCTCTGGATTTCTGAGGCACTGAGTGCCAATTTCCTGGGGTTGCTGTGTGCTCTTCAGCCTTACTATTGGTGCTCTAACTCATTGTCTAACTTTTAGATGTTGTATATATACACCTCTCCTATCTGTGTTCTCAGATCAGATGTTCTCCAAGAAACCCAGCCTTCAAGAAAGATGACTAAAAAGTAGTTAATCACATGGGTGGATGATGATGATGATGGTGATGGTAGTGGTGGTGGTGGTGGTGATGGTAGTGGTAGTG
>NW_016107441.1:1028135-1044293 GCF_001604975.1 Cebus imitator | reverse complement strand
TGGTAGTGGTGGTGATGGTAGTGGTGGTGGTGGTGATGGTAGTGGCGGTGGTGATGGTGATGGTAGTGGTGGTGGTGATGGTAGTGGTGGTGGTGGTGGTGGTGATGGTAGTGGTGGTGGTGGTGATGGTAGTGGTAGTGGTGGCTGCAGTGGCAGTGGCAGCAATTCACAGCTAGCGATGCTTTTCTGTGACAGGCACGGTATTCCCACCAAACGTTACCCCGCTTAATCTTCACCACAAGTCTAATGATATATGCGTTCTTAGAAATTCCCATTTTGCAGATGAGAAACTTGAAACTCTGATTGGTTAAACTAAATTACTCGAAGTCATATAGCTATTAAGTGGCATGGCTGGGATTCAAACCCATTATGCCTGAAACCAGACCTGAGTTTTTTAATTGCTACTCTACATATCTAGAAGGGTCTCAGGGATGTAGCTAGGTCAAACCTCCTTCTTTTTTAGAAAAGACAACTGATCCCAAGGAAAGGGCAGACTATTCATTTATTCATTCACTCGTCACATACTTACTGAGCACCTAATGTATGCTAGGAGCTATGTAGATGCCAGAGAAATATCAGTAAGGAAAATGTAGTCCCTGCCCTCAAGGAGTCCATAGACTGTTCAAGTTCACCTTACTAGTTAATGGGAAAACCAGAACAACTCCAGTTCCTCAATACTCTTTCACTTCATGAGGCAAGAGTATCAGTGAGGGCTCTCCAGAGAAACTGAACCAATAGGGGGCATAAGTGTGTATGTACACATATATATGTATGTGTGTTAACTTATGTGTGTTTATATGTATAAGTGATACGTATATAAAGAGATTTATTTTGAGGAATTGGCTCATGCAATTGTTGGGGCTGGTGGGTCCTAAATTAAATGTAGGGCAAGCCAGCAGACTGAAAACTTGGGCAGGAGCTCATGTAGTCTTGAAGCAAAGGTTCTTCCTTTCCAGAAAAATTCAGATTTTGTTCCTAAGGTCCTTTAACTGATTGAATAATGCCCACTCACATTGAGAGTAAGCTCCTGTGCCTAAAGTCAACTGATTGTAGAGATTAACCACATCTGCAAATTACATTCACAGTAACACCTAGGTTTGTGTTAGATTAACAACTGAGTACTATAGCCTAACCAAGCAGACACATAAAACTGATCATTGCATTCAGTCAGTCCATCATGATTCCCATAATTAAATATAGCTATATTCAGTACTACGGTCTGAATGTTTGTGTCTCTCCCAAATTCATGTGTTGAAATCCTAACCCCACAAAATGATAATATCTGGAGATGGGGCCTTTGGGAGGTGATTAGTACTCTTACAAAAGAGACCTCAGAGAGACCCTCATCTCTTCCACCATGTGAGGTTATAATCAAAAGTCATCTGGAAAGCAGGCCCTCACTAGAAAATCTGCTGATGGCTTGATATTGGATTTGCCAGCCTCCAGAGCGTGAGAAAATATTCTGTTTATAAGCTAACCAATTTATGGTATTTTGTTATAGCAGCTTAAATGGGACTAAGACACCCAGGCTACCCCAAAATATCTTATTTTATTGCCTGCTTTGGCTACAAAATGAGAAAATTGTGTCTTGCGTTTTTTCCCAGTGAATGCAAACCTGATTCTTCCCCTTCCATTTTGATGAAATCTAGAAAAATAGACAAACTAAAAACACTGCAACACGAAATTTGACATACTTCGGCCTTGTCTTTTTAGATGACTATTATGTTTTAATGAGTATAAAGAAGAAAAGGTAAAAATATAATCTCTAAGGAAAATTCGTGTTCCTAAACGTTACCACCAGCTTTACAATATGGTGGGGAGTGAAGGGGCATAAATATGGATCCTGTCACATTTCATAGTATTTGTATTGAAACTTTCAAATAAGTAATTTATTGGCGTGTGTGTGTGTGTGTGTGTGTGTGTGTGTGTGTGCACGTGTGTAGAGAGAGAGAAAGAATTGATAAACTCCAATTATGCCTTTAAAGATATACTGAAATCTGAAGTCTCAGAAAGTATACCTATAAATTCATTTTCTATTACAGATAAATACGTAGAATTCATAAGGCCTAATTGTACAATGATATCTCAGTAATTTAGAATTTGATTAATATAAAAAATGAAGATATCAGACAAGGAGTAATATATTGTATGTTTTTGTCATTGTTTGACTGCATCTTGTTGCCACACAACTTCTCTTATCCTTAGATTTCTCCCTTTTAAAAATCAATGAGTACAATTAGAGGATTAGGACACTGCCAACTCCAAATGTCAGTCATTCTATACCATTTGAGATAGACAAAATAAGCACAAGCTCTGCTGATGGGAAAGCAACAAAGGTAAGCTTACCTTACCTCATAACTTAGCCAAAGGTCAGTTTACCTGCCTCAACCTAGATAGCAGAGTACCTAGGTTGAACAATACTTACCAGGGTTGAGTTTGTTTCCTGGACTTTAAATGTGCAGAATTCAATTAGTCATAATTTTTGGTCTCATCACTGGCCCTAGTATGACCTGCTTTGTGTATTTGGTTAACTTTAATAATGTGTTTAGTATCCCCAACCCACCACTCAAAACAGAAGATACACCCTTGATAAGAACTAACCGTATGAAACCTGTCTCATTCTACTGTCTTTCTCCACCTAAGATAAGTATCATCCTAAATCTTGTGTTAAGCCTCTTGTTTTCCTTTTTACTTAAACTATATTTATATTAATCTTCTAAAAGTGTTTTATTATAGTTATTTTATAAAATGGTTATCAAGTTGAATTAAAATGTGAGCACCTACCTTTTCCCTTAATATTAACTTGATAAGATTCATCTATACTGTCATATTTCTCTATGATTCATTGCTTTGACCACTGTATGAGCAATGAATTGTCTTCATTCAGCTCTATGAGCATATCACCATTTATTCATATTCACTACCTCAGATGGGCACTTGGGGCATTTCCAGGTTTTTGCCATTGTTAACAGTGCTGGTAGGAACATTGTTTTGCATATCTTTCTGCTCTTCTACAGAAATGTCCTGGCAATTGTTGGCCCTTTACTCTTTCATGTTAGTGTTAGAATTATCTTAATCAAGTTCTGAATGGAAAAAAAATGGCTAGAATTGTTATTGGAAATCCTTTGAATCTACAGAACAGGTTTAGAAGAATCAACAATAATATTAAGAATTCCTATCCATAAATGTGGTGTATCTTACCATTTATTTAAATCTTCTTTAATAGCTATTTTCAACATTTTGCATTTTTTCTTTAGATACATATTTTGTTAGATTTGTTTCTAGGCCTTTGACACTCTCTGATAAAATTATAAATTATGTTCTCTCATTACCTATTAGGTATTGGAATTAGTTACTTTTTTACCTAAATTCATGCCAATCATAACATTTTCAATTCAAAGCCTGCTTGATCTACAGTCAGTGGAATGAGATTTTTAATTTTCAGTACTAAGTGGAAGGATTTGATAACGAAAGTGGATTTCAGTTTTTGTAATTTTGGCTTAAATCTTCACTCTGCCATTGTTGGCTCTGGGGTCTAGGGTTAAGCCCTTACCTTCTCTGGACTTAATATTACCTGAGGTAGCTTGTCTCAAAATGACTGCCTTTCCTCCCCATATATTTCCCGATTGAGAGGTAGAACCTATTATTCCATCCTCTTGAATTTGGACTGTTTATGAGTTATTTGACAAGCGGGAATAGTGAAATTAATAATGAGTGATATACAAGGATAGGTCACTAGAAACCTGGAAGCCTCCATCTAAATCTCTTGGAATGCTCACTATGGAGAAAGGCAGCTATCATGTAAGATGAGAACACCATGATATGAGGAAGCTCAAGCTAGCCACATGGAGAGGCCAGGTCAAAGCCCACAATAACCAATCAACCCCTAGTTCCTCCAGTCATCCTAGTTCAGTCAGAAATTATAAGAGTAAGGAAGCCTCTAGATGACTCTAACCTCAGATGCAACCATGAGACACCTCAAGAAAGAACAATTCAGCAGAATCCAGTCAATATACAAGAACCTGAGATAATAAATTATTATTTTAAGCCAATAAAAATCAGATGGCTTATGTAACAATGAGAAACAATAAGCAACAGATAACTGAAGCCTATACTTTTCAGATTATGTTTGATAGAACCATAGAATTCATGGGAAAATTCCCCTGTTGGAGAATAGAGATCGATTAATAAGGTCCTACATTTCTTACTCACCCCTATCAGTCAAGGGGTCATTCTTAACTCTTATAATTGGGAGTCCTGAAAATAACTCCTTTAGAAAGAAAAAGAAAAGAAAAAAAGAAGGAAGAAGATGATAAGAAAGAGTGCTAGTGCTGTCAGTCTGATAAACTCCAGGCCAGATGATCTCTAAGTTTCTTTCTATCATTATCTTTCTCTAATGATATCACTAGGTGTAACCCAAAGAACAAGCAATTAATGGCCAGGCACAGTGGCTCACACCTATAATCCCGAAACTTTGGGAGGCCAAGGCAGGCAGACCACCTGAGGTCAGGAGTTCAAGACCAGCCTGGCCAACATACTCAAAGCCCATCTCTACTAAAAATACAAAAATTAGCCGGGTGTTGGTGGTGGGCACTGGTAGTCCCAGCTACTCAGGAGGCTGATGCAGGAGAAACACTGGAACCCAGGAGATGGAGGTTGCAGTGAGCCGAGATGGTGTCACTGCATTCCAGCCTAGGTGACAGAGCAAGACTCCGTCAAAAGAAAAAATAAAGAAAGAAAGAAAAAGAAAAAGAAATTAAGACAACATCAAAGAAGGAATGATGGTGAGAATTAGAAATGTGTGACCTAAGAGGAAAAAACATAACTCTGATACTCTAACAAGGACTGGACTTGTCTAATAATGAGATAATCTACAATGAGGAGATGAGCCCTCATCCACCAAGGCCACCTTACTTGCTGCTTACTATTCTCCTACACTCAACCTGATTTTGGTCTAACTCAGATTTCTTACATGCAATTCAAGGCCCACTTGTAGAATTTTGCTAGTACCAATATTTATTCAATATGCTCCTTTACATTAATTACTTTTTCATATAAATAAATTTGTAGTTTATTATTTCCCTTCCTAATACACTCCAAAATAGATACACAATTATTAAAATGATATTCAACCACAGACTAACTAAAATCACATTTGTCAACTCACTGGGTTAGACAACTCTTGCAAATCTAAGTATCAATGGTCAAATAGTCTTCAAACTATACGAACTTGCTCAAAATGACATTCATTCCAAAATCCTCAGTCCACTCTCCCCACTTATTCCATGGTTTGCTCATGAAGCCTAGATATTTTTTTTTAATGTAAACTATAAGAAAACACTTATTTTAGCTTAGCTTCTTGGGTTCTTTAGTTCCCATGCCTGGTTCTTTTTAGCTCTTGCTCATATAATTACAAAGAAAGATATTTCATTACTTGATGCTGTAAATAAGATGCCTGTAAAGATTCCTGTTCTGGAAAAATGTCAACTCTATATTGCCAACAGCTAGCAACATGGCAGTCTTGTAAAAAGAAAAGGAAAAATTTCCCAGCTTAACATTTCCAGAATGAAATTAATTATGAGAATTCAACTTTTTCTAAGTCTCTGGGTATTCAAGCCTTCCTCTCTGAAAGATAGTTATAAACGATTTTGCACTTTCTATGCTGGGTAATGTGGGAAATTTTCATATCCTGAAGAGGAGTTAAAACATTGAAATATGATTTAACCTTTTTACTCTAGCTTCCAGGGACCCTTTCAGTGCTACCTGGGCTGGCTTCTTCTGCTCCAAGAATCATTGATATTCTCTGTACCCATCATTTCCTAGCCTTGACCACTGCTTGAGCTCAGCTTTGTTATTTTTATATGCCTGTACCACTGGGACACTGTTAAAATTGCCTATGCACACATCCAGTCAGCCAAATAGGCCTGAAATCTTTCCTGGAAACTATGACTACTTTCCTCTAGCTTTTTACTCTGAAGTATTGTCTTTCCATATTCCAGCTAATAAGACATTCATTTTGGATTCATTAATTCAACAGACATTTAGTAGCTTCCATTTTGTGTCAAACATTAGAGATTTTTGTGTAGGATACATCAGTGAATAAAATACTCTGACTTCAATAAGCAAAAATGTATAGGATCAATAGTTAATACAGATGACAGGTCAATTCTTCCCTATCTCCAATCACTGTAATAGTAGTATCATGAAGACAGAAATGATATTTTATAAATTATATTCTCAGCACCTAGAAATGTGCCCGGTCTATAATAGCAGTTAATAAAATACATTTTATATGACTAGAAAGATTATGTAAAAATTCAGGGAAACGAAAAGTTATTTTGGCTAGGGATATCAGAGAAGGTTTCTTAGAAGAAGTGGCAACTGAAGCAAACCTTAAGAGATCAAAACTGAAATTTGTAAAATGTTGTTTCACTTATAAAAGTAATATAAGCATATTCTGAAAATACTGGACACATAAATATGTTTTTAAATGTTTAAATTATTCATACCTATATCAACCAAGAAGTCCAAGTGGATATGGCAGAAAAAGAGCTTACAATTTCTCTCCCTTAATACCTAATAAGTACCTCCAAATTATAAAAAACTTAATAGATTTTTTTAAATTAATAAAAATTGAAAAAGCACCAGTAGCATCCAGGCATGTACAGTGGTAAGAAGGGTAAAAAAATGCTAATCCCTTTTCCTTGGTGCATAATCCACCCCTGCCCCAGGAGATTTAATGGTAAATTATTATAATAATATCCCTATGCTTCTCATGAATATTCCAAAATTTGGAAAGCAGTAAACTGTGGAATGGTTTTTAAAATTTTCTCCTTCTAATGTAAACAGTGTTGAGAGGATTGATGTAAATGATTGATGGAAAGTGAAAGTGAAAACTGAGTGGACTTACTTTTTCAGAAGGAGATTCAAATTTCTGTGAAGAAATAGGGAAATAATTCCAGCTGTAAGAGTATCTTCTAAATGTCCATTCCACCATAAGATTAAGAAACACTACCACAAATAGGATTAACAAAATTGTAAAAAAGAGCTCAAGATCCAGTTTTATTTTCTGGAAATTAGTAGTAGTCATATAATCACACTTTGTACATTAGTTAAGTATTTGTATTATCTAGTCTTATGGCAGTTATTATTTTGTACTTTCATCTTTAAATATCCTATTTGTATTGAGTGGCAACATAAAATCTAAGTATGAGCAACTTCCGTAGTCCCAGCTTTCATTCTTCTGTCACACCTAAGCCAATTTAATTTTAAAAATATTAGACCCATCATTACTCAGATAAAACAAATAGATCGATAGCAGTGACAGAAAATACACTCATATTACATCAACCAACCAAAAGACCAAGACATTTTACACTAAGTGTAAGCAATTTTTTAAAGAGAAAGAGAGAGAAAGGCAAGTGTGCAAAAATGCTATGGTAAACATTGAAACAATGAAAGGTGGCATGCAAAAGACATTCTGAAGAACCTCACCTAGAAGAAAACATGTGCTATGAAACAACAGACAATGCTCCACAATAGCTTCACATTACTTAAAATCCAATAAGATTTAATAAAACAAGAACTCGGATGCCAAATGATGAAAGAACAGAATGAAATTAAATGGCCGATTGCATAGCTAAGGAAACAAATTAAGAGCCAGTTATCATAATTATAAAACTGATACATTACAAACAAAAGAAACTGGACAGACACAACTGTAAAATGAATGACTGATACAAAGCAAAGACAAGAGATTCACAATGAAAGGCTAAAGAACAAAATCAAAACAATTACAGATAATCAGCATGGAGGACAAAGATCTAACTTATACATAACGGGTATCCCTGAAAATATATTCAACCATAAAAACAGGTAAAAAATAGAAATTATCCCAGAAATGAAGTAAGAACTAAATCTGCATACTGAAAAAGCATACCATAGTAAAATAAAACTTTAGGTATAGGTATCAATGTTACTGTATATGGGTATATGCATACATAGAGAATGTAATATATATTATATAATACATACATTTTCTATTTTTTTCTGTGTAAGGCAAAAATAAATCTGGCCTAACAATTCTCCTCAGCAATATCCATTATCAAAAGATAATAAAGGGATATATGTACAAAGTTCTAAGAGAAACAAAATACGGCTAAATAACATTTTATCCTACCAAACAGTCTTTCAAGTACAAAGGTAAATTTTTTAACAGGAAAGAGCTCAGGTAGTACAAATCTTGCAAGTCCTTCTTGGGGGAAAAAACTATATAAAATTAAATCTAGTCAATGAAGACATGAATGTCAAGTCTGAGCTCTTTAGGACCAATATATCATCCAAAGTCAAGAGGTATTACAGCAAGGTTCACAATGCTCTGAGGCAATTGAATTTAATACACACTTGTTTATCGACTCAATAACTTCCTTCAGGTTAAAAGCAAAAAAGGCAATAACAGCAGAAAACTTACCAAGTCTTGGTAAGTTTTGGACATCGAGATCCAGGACATCGAGATCTTGGTAAGAGATGGACATCAAGATCAAGGAAGCTCAAAGAACTCCAAACATATTCAACCCAAAATTATTCTCTCTGAGGCACATTAGAGTCAAATGGTCAAAAGTCAAAAATGAAGAACTGTAAAAATAGTAATACAAAAGCAACAAGTCACAAACAAGAAAATCTCCATTGAACTAACAGCAGATTTCTCAGCAGAAACTTTACAGGCCAGTAGAGAATTGGTAATATTCAAACTACTAAAAGAAAAAAAAAAATATGCCAGGTGTGGGGGCTCATTCCTGTAATCCCAGCACTTTGGGAGGACAAGGCAGGCAGATTACATGTCAGAATTTTGAAACCAACCTGGCCAATATGGTGAAACCCCATCTCTACTGACAAAACAAAAATTAGGTGGGCGTGGTGGCAGGTGCTGGTATTCCCAGCTACTTGGGAGGCTGAGGTGGGAGAATCACTTTGAACCCAGGAGGTGGAGGTTACAGTTAGCTGAGATATTGTCACTGCACTCCAGCCTGGGTGACATAGCAAGACTCTGTCTCAAAAAAAAAAAAAAAAAAAGAAAACATGCTGGTAAGGATGCAGAAAAAAAGAACTCTTATACTCTGATGGTGGGAATGTAAACTAGTACAGCCATAGTGCAGAACAGTATAGAGATTCCTCAAAACACTACAAATAGAACTGTACAATACCACTACTGGGAACCTCTCCAAAAAAAGAAGGAAATGATATTAAAGAGACATCCATACCCCCATGTTTATTGCTGCACTATTCACAATAGCCAAGATATGGAATCAACCTAAGTGTCCAACAACAGATGAATGGATAAAGAAACGTGATATTGTATGTGTGTGTGTGTGTGTGTGTGTACTCATGAAGCCTAGATATATACACACACACACAAAGTGGAATACTATTCCACCATGTATATGTGTGTATATGTGTATATGTATGCTCATTGAGCCTTGGTATATATACACACACACAAACTGGAATACTATTCCACCATGAAAATAATGAAATCCTGTCATTCACAGAAACATGGATCAAACTGGAGGACATTAAGTGAAATAAGTGAGGATCAAAAACTTAAGTACCACATGTTCAAACCGATATGAAGCTGAAAAATGTTGATATTATAGAAGTTAAAAGTAGGAAAGAGGATAGGAAGGGTAAGGAGAAGGGAAAGATAAGGGAAGATTTGGTAAAGTATGCACAATTACAGCTAGATAACAGGAGTAAGTTCTAGTGTTCTCTATCATTGTAAACTGACCAGAGCTAACAATATAATTTCACATAGCTAGAAGGAGGATATTGAATGTTGTCAACACAAAAAAATAATAAATGTTTGCAATAACAAATATGCTAATTACAGCATTACATATACCATAAATTTCTACAAGTGTTATGTCAATTTTTTAAAAATTTTTAAAGTTATGTATTATTTGACTTGCTCATAGGGGCTACCAAGATATTGACCTGTCCCTTAGGAAAACATGAATTCATTCTGCTATCAAAATTTTATTTCCCAAAAAACATACTTAGGCATATAGAATTGATCCCCAAGTAAGTCCTATTCTTTTCTACTCATGATATTGCTCACCTGATTTTGCTTCTGTACAAAGAGGTGTTATCTCTATTTCCAGATTCTTCCTACATATTACCATTATGGACAATCTAGCAATATATTTCAAGAGCTTTAAGTATCTTTATGCCTTTGACACAATAAATTCTCTTCCAGAAATTTCTATTAAATAATAGAGGTATGGTGACTGGCAAGATGCCCAAATAGGAACAGCTCCTGTCTGCAGCTCCAGTGAGATCAATACAGAAGGTGGATTATTTGACATAACAATTGTAGAAATTCATGGGTTACATAATGATGTCATTAGCATATTTATTATTGCAAACATTTATTATTTCTTTGTGTTGAAAGGCGGTTTCCCCTCACAGTGTAAACAAAGCCACCAGGAAGTTCAAACTAGGCAGAGCCTGCCAGAGTCCAGCAAAGCCACTTTAGCCAGACTGCCTCTTTGGATTCCTCTGCACTGGGCAGGCCATCTCTGAAAGAAAGGCATCAGCCCCAGTCAGAGGCTTGTAGATAAAACTTCCATCTATCTGGGACAGAGCACGTGGGGGAAGGGGCAGCTGTGGGCGCAGCTTCAGCAGACTTAAACGTTCCTGTTTGCCGGCACTGAAGAGAGCAGCAGATGTCCCAACACAGCACTCGAGCTTGGCTAAGAGACAGACTGCCTTCTCAAGTGGGTCCCTGAACCCCGTGACTACTGATGGGGAGGACCTCCCAAAAGGGGTCAACAGACACCTCATATAGAAGAGCTCCAGCAGCCACCTGGTGGGTGCCCCTCTGGGATGAAGTTTCCAAAGGAAGGAATAAGCAGCAATCTTTGCTGTTCTGCAGCCTCGTCTGTTGATAACCAGGTAAGCAGGGTCTGGAGTGGACCTCCAGCAAACTCCAGCAGAACTGCAGCAGAGGGGCCTGATGTTAGAAGGAAAACTAACAAACAGAAAGAAACAGCATAGCATCAACATCAACAAAATGGACATCCACACAGAAACCCCATCCAAAGATCACGAGCATCAAAGACCAAAGATAGATAAATCCATGAAGATGAGGAAGAATTAGTGCAAAAAGGCTAAAAATTCCAAAAATTGGAATGCCTCTTCTACTCCAAAGGATCACAACTCCTCTCCAAAACTGGATGGAGAATGAGTTTGATGAATTGACAGAAGTAGGCTTCAGAAGGTGGGTAATAACAGACTCCACTGAGCTAAAGGAACATGTTCTAACCCACTGCAAGGAAGCTAAGAACCTTGAAAAAATTTAGAAGAATTATTAACTAGAATAACCTGTTTCAAGAAGACAATAAATGACCTGATGGAGCTGAAAAACACAGCACAAAAACTTTGTGAAGCATACGCAAGTATCAATGACTGAATTGATCAAACAGAAGAAATGATATCACAGATTGAAGATCAACTTAATGAAATAAAGCATAAAGACAAGATTAGAGAAAAAAATAAAGAAAAGGAATGAACAAAACCTCCAAGAAATATGGGACTATATGAAAAGACCAAACCTATGTTTGATTGATGTACCTGAAAGTGACAGGGACATGGAAACAAGTTGAAAAACACACTTCAGGATATTTTCCAGGAGAACTTCCCCAACCTAGCAAAACAGGACAACATTTAAATTCAGGAAACACAGAGACCACAAATATGCTCCTTGAGAAGAGCAACCCCAAGACACATAATCAACTAATTTACCAAGATTAAAATGAAGGAAAAAATGTTAAGGGCAGCCAGAGAGAAAAGTTGGGTTACCTATAAAGGGAAGCCCATCAAATTATCAGCAGATCATTCTGTAAAAACCCTACAAGTCAGAAGAGAGTGGAGGCCAATATTAACATTCTTTAAAAAAAAGAAGAATTTTCAACCCAGATTTCATATCCAGCTTTGTTAGGGAACAAAGCTTCATAAGCAAAGGAGAAATAAAATCCTTTAAGGACAAGCAAATGCTGAGATAATTTGTCACCACCAGACCTACCTGACAAGAGCTCCTAAAGGAAGCACTAAATACAGAAAGGAAAAACCTGTACCAACCACTGCAAAAACACATCAAATTGTAAAGACCATCAACATTATGAAGAAATTGCATCAACTAACAGGCAAAATAACCAGATAGCTTCATAATGATAGTATCAAATTCACACCTAACAATATTAACCTTTAGTTAGTTGTAAACAAACTAAATGCCCCAGTTAAAAGGCAGAGACTGGCACATTGGATAAAGAGTCAAGACCCATTGGTGTGCTGTATTCAGGAGACCCATCTCCATGTGAAGACACAATAGGCTCAAAATAAAAGGATGGAGGAATATTTATCAAGCAATAAAAAAAAAGTAGGATTGCAATCCAGTCTCTGATAAAACAGACTTCAAACCAACAAACATCAAAAAAGACAAAGGAGCATTACATAACAGTAAAAGGATCAAGGCAACAAGAAGAGATAACTATCCTAAATATAAATGCACCCAATAAAGGAGCACTCAGATTCATAAAGTAAGTTCTTAGAGACCTACAAAGAGACTTAGACTCCGACACAATAATTGTGGGAGACTTTAACACTCCACTGCCAATATTAGACAAATCAACAAGACAGAAAATTAACAAGAATACTCAGGACTTGAACTCAGCTCTGGACCACACAGACTTAATAGATGTCTACAGAACTCTTCGCCCCAAATCAACAGAATATGCATTTTTCTCAGTGTGGCATCGCACCTATTCTAAAATTGACCATGTACTTGGAAATAAAACTCTAACAAATGCAAAAGAATGGAAATCATAGCAAATAGTATCTCAGACCACAGTGCAAATTAGAACTCAGGATTAAGAAACTCACTCAAAACCACACAACTACATAGAAACTGAACAACGTGCTCCTAAATGACTACTGGGTAAATAACGAAAATAAGACAGAAAGAAATAAGCTATTTGAAAATAATGAGAACAAAGACACAACATACCAGAATCTCTGGGACACAGCTAAAGCAGTGTTTACAGAAAAATTTATAGCACTAAATGCCCACAGGAAAAAGCAGAAAAAATTTAGAATCAACACCCTAGCATCACAATTAAAAGAACTAGAGAATCAAGAGCAAACAAATTCAGAAGCTAGCAGAAGACGAAATATAACTAAGATCAGAGCAGAACTGAAAGAGATAGAGACACAAAAAAAAAAACCTTAAAAAAATAAATGATTCCAGGAGCTGGTTTTTTTGAAAAGATTAACAAAATAGACAGCTAGCCAGACTAATCAAGAAGAAAAGAGATAAGAATCAAATAGACACAATAAAAAAAATGATAAAGGGGATATCACCACTGATTCCACAGAAATACAAACTACAATCAGAGAAAACTATAAATATCTCTATGCAAATAAACTAGAAAATCTAGAAAAAATGGATAAATTCCTGGACACATACACCCTCCCAAGACTAAACCAGGAAAAAGTCAAAACCCTGAGTAGATCAATAACAAGTTCTGAAATAGAGGCAGTAATTAATGGCCTAACAACCAATACAAGCCCAGGACCAGAGGGATTCACAGCCTAATTCTGCCAGAGGTACAAAGAGGAGCTGGTACCATTCCTTCTGAAACTATGCCAAACAATCAAAAAAGAGAGACTCTTCCCTAACTCTATGAGGCCAGCATCATCCTGATACCGAAACCTGGTAGAGACACAACAAGAAAAAAAAAAAAATTCAGGCCAATATTGTTGATGAACTTTGATTCAAAAATTCTCAACAAAATACTGGCAAATTGAATCCAGCAGCACATCAAAAGCCTTATTCATCATGATCAAGTGGGTTTCATCCCTAAGATGCAAGGCTGGTTCAACATACACAAATCAATAAACATAATCCATCACATAAATAGAACCAATGATAAAAAACCACAATAGATGCGGAAAAGGCCTTCTATAAAATTCAACACCCCTTCATGTTAAAAATTCTCAATAAACTAGATATTGATGGAATTTGTCTCAAAATAATGAGAACTATTTATGGCAAACCCACAGCCAATATACTAAATGGGGAAAAGTTGGAAGCATTCCCTTTGAAAACTGGCAAAAGACAAGGATGCCCTCTCCCACCATTCCTATTCAACACAGTATTGGAAGTTCTGGCCAGAGCAATCAGGCAAGATAAAGAAATAAAGCATATTCAAATAGGAAGAGAGGAAATCAGCTTGTCTCTGTTTGCAGATGACATGATTGTATATTTAGAAAAACCCATCAGCCAGGAACAGTGGCTCATGCCTGTAATCCCAGCACTTTGGGAGGCTGAGATGGGTGGATCACCTGAGGTCGGGAGTTCGAGGCCAGCCTGATCAACATGGAGAAACTCCATCTCTACTAAAAATACAAAAATAGCTGGGCATTGTAGTGCACACCTGTAATTCCAGCTACTCGGGAGGCTGAGGCAGGAGAATTCCTTGAACCCAGGAGGCAGAGGTCGCGGTGAGCTGGGATCATGCCATCACACTCCAGCCTGGGCAAAGAGTGAAACTCCATCTCAAAAAAAAAAAAGAAAAGAAAAGAAAAGAAAAAACTAATAAATTTAATTAGAATTAAAATAAACCTTAAGAAGCCTACCAGCTTCCATGTGGGCCTCATGCAATTCTCACTTTGGGATTTGACCTCTCAGGACCGTGCTGCCATGATCTAAGAAGCCCAAGCCACATGGAGAGGCCATGGTAAGCACTCCAGCTGAGCTCCCAGCTAACCTCCAGGATCAATGCCAAGCATGTTAAGCAAGCTACCGTAGACGCTGAGTTTGTTCAAACATTCAGATTATTCTAGCTCCAATTTCCATCTACAACTGCATGAAAGACCCCACACGAGAACCACCAACTAAGTCCAGACTACCCCCAGAACCATAAGAGATAATAAATTTATGCTCTTCTTTTTGTGTTGTTGTTATGTTTTTCTGTTCATTTTTTGAAATGGCGTCTCTCTCTGTCACCCAGGCTGGAGTGCAGTGGTGCCATCTCAGCTGACCGAGTTCAAGCAATTCTCCTGCCTCAGCCTCCTGAGTAGCGGGGTTTACAGGTGTACGCCACCACACCTGGTTAATTTTTGCATTCTTAGTAGAGACAGGTTTCACCATGTTGGCCAGGCTGGTCTCAAACCCCTGACCTCAAGTGATCCGCCTACCTCAGCCTCCCAAAGTGCTTGGATTACAGACATGAGCCACTGTGCCTGGCCCATAAAGTCACGTTTTAAGACACCACATGTTGGGGTGATTTGTGATGCACCAGCACAACGTCTGTGAGTCACCAAACCAGAACTGCCTACTTTACACTATTTTTTGTATGAAGGATTCAAACTCAAATAAATTGAGACCAATTTATTTAAGTCACTGTTAGGTTTTCTGTAACCTACAACTGAATACATTCCCAACTGATAGAGAATGTGGTAACTGGAAGTGGGACCCACCAAGAAAATAACCTAAAATGTGGGATTAAATGAAGGTAAGAAAGGATGAAATATGAGGACCTAACTTTTGCAAAGCTGGAATGTTGGCAATCCTTGCTATGAGATGGCAAAGCACCTGGTCAAACTGTCCCCTGATGTACCTTAAAATACAGAATATATGACAACCTAGCCTACAGTTTTAGGGGAAATAGTAGGAAAAAATTAGAATGTTGACATTAGCTGGCTCCTAGTGGCTTTTAGCAGAGCCCAGTAGAAGAGCTAGCCAATCTAAAAGCAGATATTAAAAGAAATACAGTACAATACTGTATACCATATAGAATATACAATACTAGAATTTTTTTCTTTTTTTAAAGACGAGATTTCACCATGTTGGCCAGGCTGGTCTTGAACTCCCGACCTCAGGTGATCTGCCCGCCTTGGCCTCCAAAGTGCTTGGATTACAGGTGTGAGCCACCACGCCTGGGCTACAATACTAGAATATTAAATACAATATAGAATGTATTGTGGCCGGGCGCGGTGGCTCACGCCTGTAATCCCAGCACTTTGGGAGGCCAAGGCGGGTGGATCACGAGGTCAAGAGATCGAGACCATCCTGGTCAACATGGTGAAACCCCGTCTCTACTT
>NW_016107441.1:1020495-1028119 GCF_001604975.1 Cebus imitator | reverse complement strand
CCTTAAGCTGATAAGCCACTTCAGCAAAGTCTCAGGATAAAAAATCAATGTGCAAAAATTACAAGCATTCCTATACACCAACAATAGACAATCAATGAGCCAAATCATGAGTCAACTCCCATTCACAATTGCTACAAAGATAATTAAATATCTAGGAATACAACTTACAACTAATGTGAAGGACCTCTTCAAGAAGAATGACAAACCACTGCTCAAGGTAATAAGAGAAGACACAAACAAATGGAAAAGAATTCCATGCTCCTGGATAGGAACAATCAAAATCATGGAAATGGTCATACTGCCCAAAGTAATTTATAAATTTAATGCTATTCTCATCAAGCTACCATTGATTTTATTCACAGAACTAGAAAAAAATACTTGAAATTTCATATGGAACCAAAAAGAGCCTGTATAGCTAAGAAAAAAAAAAAAAAAAAAAAAAAAGCTGGAGGCATCATGCTACCTGACTTCAAACTGTACAACAAGGCTACAGTAACCAAAACAGATATATGGCACTGGTACCAGAACAGAGGCCTCAGAAATAGTGCCACACATCTACAACCACCTGATCTTTGACAAACCTGACAAAAACAAGCAACAGGGAAAGGATTCCCTATTTAATAAGCGGTGTCAGAAAAACTGGCTAGCCATATGCAGAAAACTGAAACTGGACCTCTTCCTTATACATTACACAAAAATTAACTCAAGATGGATTAAAGACTTAAATGTAAGACCTAAAATCATAAAAACCCTAGAACAAAACCTAGGCAATACCATTCAGGACATAGGCATGAGTAAAAACTTTATGACTAAAACACCAAAAGCAACGGCAACAAGAGCTAAAATGACAAACGTGATCTAATTAAACTAAAGAGCTTCTGCACAGCAAAAGAAACTATCATCAGAGTGAACAGGAAACCTACAGAATGGGGAAAAGTTTTTGCAATCTATCTGTCTGACAAAGGGCTAATATCCAGAGTCTACAAAGAAGCTAAGCAAATGTACAAGAAAAATACAAACAACCCCATCAAAAATTGGGCAAAAGATAAGAACAGATACTTCTCAAAAAAAAAGACATTCATGCAGCAACAAACATATGAAAAAATGCTCATCATCACTGGTCATTAGAGAAATGCAAATCAAAACCACAATGAGATACCATCTCACACCAGTTAGAATGGCAGTCATTAAAAAGTCAGGAGACAACAGATGTTGGAGAGGATGTGGAGAAATAGAAACACTTTTACACAGTTGATGGGAGTATAAATTAGTTCAACCATTGTGGAAGACAGTGTGGTGATTCCTCAAGGATCTAGAAATAGAAATTCCATTTGCCCCAGCAATCCCATTACTGTATATACCCAAAAGATTGTAAATCATTCTACTGTAAAGATACATGCATACCTATATTTACTGCAAAAGTGTTCACAATAGCAAAGACTTGGATCTAACAGAAATGCCCATCAATGATAGGCATTTGGCACATATACACCATGGAATACTATGCAGCCATAAAAAAGGATGAGTTCATGTCCTTTGCAGGAACATGGATGAAGCTGGAAACCACATTTTCAGCAAACTAACACAAGAACAGAAAACCAAATACTGCATGTTCTCACTCGTAAGTGGGAGTTGAACAATGAGAACACATGGACACAAGGAGGGGAACATCACACACTGGGGCCTGTTGGTGGGGTGGGGTGTAGGGGAGGAATAGCATTAGGAGAAATACCTAATGTAGACAAAGGGTTGATGAGTGCAGCAAACCTCCCTCCACATGTATACCTATGTAACAAACCTGAACGTTCTGCGTATGTATCTCAGAACTTAAAGTAAAATAAAAATTTAAAATTGAGCTATAAGTAAACACATTTGTTACATATTTATTTATATGTATTAATAACAACATAGTTTTATAAGCAATATAAATGCTCCCAAACAAATAATTAAATTATGGTATAAAAAAGGATTATTAAAAATTTCAAAATTGTTGTGATATCAACATAAGTACAATTGAAGAATGCGTGGAAAAATGAGGGTGCAAGAAGAGTATACATATATTTGATAAGATTCAAAATGTGTAAAAAAATTTTGTATATAAAGATAAAAATTAAAAAATACATACTCTGATTCTCTTTGGGTTGTGGTTTAAAAAAAATAATTTTATTTTTTTTCCACAAAACAATGATTAAAACTTTAAGGTATACAGTAAATGCAAATTTGAGAAAAAAAAGTCCCCAAAATCCATATTCCAATATATTATCATGAATAGTAGATGAACATAATTCCAGATATTTTTGTGTATATGACTTTGCATGTGTGCGTATGTATACAACATAATTAAAATTATTTAATATAGATGTGCCTTTAAATTAAATGCAATAAATGTAATTCTACATGAATTTAACAGAAAAATATTAGTCAAATAAAAAGATCCATTAGACCATAGAAAACAGGTTTTTTGCTACAAGAAATGTTATCTCTTAAAATATCTATTAAAATGGAAAGTATGGATGATCGTTAAGAAGCTAGGGTTATTTTTTCTTTGTTATCATGTTTTCATTTCTGATAACGTCATTAGAGTCTCTATGATTAAAATTTCACACTCTTATACTTTATTCTCTCCCCCATATTCAGGTTCTTTGCTAGCTTTATGATTTTCACATTATCAAGTATATAACATTTCTGTTCTAATGTGTAATCACAAAGTTCACAGTTAGTCTTCATTCTATATTTATGATCATCACCTGCCCTGTAACCAGAACTTTTCTATAGCCATTTTATGTGGATTTATCACTACATAGTCTAAACATTTTTTTCCAGCAAGTGCTAATAAATCTTGATTTTTGCCTTTCTGGATAATTGAGATAATGAGATTGTTTGCACGTAAGGATACATAACGATAGCTTTATTGGGTATAAATTTGTTTTGAGTTGTACTACTGTGACTGAATATCTTATTCTCTTCCACTGCAAAAATGTTCACCCACATTGAAACATCTACAGGACTGAGCACATTGTCCAGCACTTCAAATGAAGTACAGTAAAGTCATTGAGACACTGCCTGAGCAGATAGGTATAAACGAGCAAGGAACACTGGTATCTTTGCCCTTGGTGATACAGCATAGCTTTTATTCCTGTATTCATTACCAACTCTTATACCACTCTGAGGTCCCTTCAACACGGAGAAGTGCCACTACTGCTAACAAATGTTTATACTGCAAATACTACAATATGATATTCTACAAATATTAAATATACTTAAATTTTTAAGAGTTCATATCCGATTCCTAATCTCAACTCTTTGTAAACTTTGAGCTACAGTTTCTTTCTTTGTAGAATACAAAAATAGGGCTATAGATAATCTCTAAGGTACATGGCTTAAACTCAAATGCCTAGGTAGTACACATGGATAAAATGGTCTGGGTCTTATTGCAAAACTTGTGTTAAAAATAAGTTACATTTTTACTATCATGTTTTCATTTTTTTAAAATAAACTATATTTTTAACACAAGTTTTCATTATTCATTTCCACAAACACATATTCTCTCATTTTTAATGAAAAGTAAAGTCTTTTCAGTCCATCTTTTATTTTCTCACTTTGATAAAGAAATGTACATATGATTTTATTTTTAACTCTACTACAAAAATAATAACAGCAGCATATGCAAATGATAAGTGTCACTTCCACTTACCCTCAGTGTTGGCCAGACCAAACTGGAGACTGAGGCAAACTAAAGAATCCCTGCCTACCCCATTCAAAAGGGGCAGCTGCTCCTTATTCCCACCAAAGTGTTTTTAGTTCTGTTTGTTTTGTTCTTATAAAGGAACTAGAAATCTGTATTTTTGTACGGAATCTCCCAATTTTGAAATGTTACCAACTGCTACAAATATTTTAAAACACTGTGTGAGCCAAAAATATCTTAAAATGCCTATAAATATGTGGACAAAAGACTGCTAAGTCTGTAATTTCTTTTCTAAAATTTCTCCAACTCTAACATGTAATAAATGTCTTTACTCAGAGTGAAGGTAGAGGGTGAGTACAATACACAGTTACTCTGCTGTGGGTGGTTCTGAAATCTCTATTCTTACACAGCAATGAACTATGCAAATGAGCCACTCTGATCCTTCACTAAAGAAATACTGTGTGCAAAGCACTTGCTGAATATAGCAGAGGGTCTCAAAGATTATTTTTGTGGGCTACACCCTGTGCAGCAAATCAGGCCTTTGAGCTTTATCATACAAATAGAGTGTACTTAGCTTTCTGATTTTTAATAACTATATACCCTAGTGGTTTGTAGCAAACAAATCACTTTCACATCCTTTGTCTCACAGGATGCTCATATCAACTGAGAAATAGAGAAATGGAGGTACGTGTTTCCATTGCACAGAAAAGCAAACAATTCAGCAATTGCTAAAGACTTATCTACTGTCATAGAGTTAAGCATCAGGAGAGTTGGGAACCAAAATCTTGTCTTCTGATTCACAATTCTTTTATTTCTTCTTTTTCTGACACACCATACTGGCTCACCCTAATCTGCACAACCCCATGCCCTTATGAGACAGCCAGGTAAAGTCAGGGGTATAGTCAGTCCACTTTCATAGAGAGGGAAAAGCAAATATGCCATACAAGACTTTAATTCATAATCTTATTCACTTAGATCTCATGCTGAAACCACCAAACACATTGGCCATTCTTATTATAGTTATAAATCCAAGATCTATGGTGCCTTCTTCAACATTAATGAGCCATCAGTAGATCTTTTATCTTTTAATCCAGAATTACTGCAATCCTTTAAAAAAAAAATAGTCTCTCTTATAAGTTTGGTGCAGTGACAAGGTCCTAGACCATGACAATCATGTAAGGTATAATCATTACTGATTGAAAACTGTTATCAATTTCTGCTTTCACCCAAGATAGGTTAATACAAACTAGATTTATTCTCCCATCAAAACTAAAACCCTAGACAAAATACATGTAAAGAATTGCTTCCAAGACATTAGGCAACAGAAGGTAATGATCCTGAGAGATGGGAAACAAACAAGATGAGTGCCATGATTGTACTTTCTACTTTGAAGAACTTCTAAGCCATGCCAGAGGCAATCCACCCAGAGCCCAGAGGGTTCCCTGACTGGAGGCTAAGAGATTGGGCAAATCAAGGTGCCTAGAGTTCACAGGGCAGAGAATTGTAGAGGGGAGAGCTAAGGAGGGAATTACAGAGATCTGCAGATGGTCCGCCTTCAGAATTCAGCACAGTGCTGGTCAGCACGTGTGTGGATGAAAAAACCAAAGGTCGGGAAACCACGTGAAAGTATTAAAGGGAGCAATACAGAATGCTCACAGAGGCCTGGAAATAAAGACTGTTGTTACCACCCAAACCAAGAAACCTCATAAATTACAGGACTTTGAATAAATAACAGAAAGGACCTGCTTCAGTAGGGGAGAATAATATGCCCTAGAATAAAAACTGTTCTGGTCTCAGCTAGCAAAACTTAAAAGCAAGACCTGAAAGAATAAAACTGTTTCCAAGTTAACTAACTCTCTCCCAGAAAAAAAGGTCAAGAATATTTACAGGGAAACGGAATATTCAGCACCTAACAAAGTAAAACTCACAGTATCTGTCATCCAATAAAAAATTACCAGGCATGAAAATAAGCAGGAAAACATGACCTATAATGAGGAGGAAAAATAAGCAATTAAAATTGACCCAGAACTCATATGAGTTAGCAGACTAAAACATTAAAACATATATTCTATATATGCACAAAACTAGAGGAAATATTAAAAAAAAAACCTGAATGTGATTAATGGAAGATTAGACATTATAGAAAAATATTATCAACTTGTATATCAGTAGAAACTACCCAAAATGAAACAGAGAAAATAGATTCAAAAGCAAAACAAAGCTTGAGGTGATCTAACATCTCTGTAATAAGGGATCCCTGAAAGTGTAGGGGAGGAAGCCAGGAAAAAAAATTTTTAATAGCCCAAATATATCTATATTTTACCAAAATTATAAGCCTACTATACTACTTTGCAGGCACTGCCATAACAAAGTACCACAAATTGGGTGGCTTAAAAAATAGAAATGTAGAGTAATTTCTTAAAAACCTAAATATGAAGATGGCTGAATAGGAACAGCTCTGGAGTGCAGTCCCCAGTAAGAACACAGAGAGAGTGATCACCACATTTCCAAATGAGTTTTTACTGTTCACAGATCAGGAGATTCCCAGGTGGAAATGCGCCATGAGTGTCCAGCTTGGCTGTTTCATCCAGTGCAGCAGATCTCCACATAAAAATTCACACAAATCTGGGCAGCCATTTCAACTGATGCCTAGAACACCTGGGAGACAGAGTTGCCCATTCAACTGAAAAAAAGGGGGCTGAAACAGGGAGCCAGGTGAACTGGCTTGGTGGGTCCCACCCCCACAAAGACCAGAAATCTGAAATGCTCTGGATCAAGAGCTTCACAGCAAGCACAGCTGGACCCAGGACTGTCCAGCTCAGTGGGGGGAAGGGCATCCGCCATTACTAAGGCAGTCCACCATTACTGAGGCAGAATGCCATTACCAACACAATCGGCCATTACCAAGGCAGTCTGCCATTACAGAGGCAGTTCTAACTATACCTCAATAAACAAAACCACAAGCAAAGTCACATAGCAGCTGGGCAGAGCCCACAGCAGATCAGCAATGCCTCCGCTGGCAAACTGTGACTAGATTACTTCCTCCCTGGGCAGGGCATCTCTGAAAAAAGGCAGCAGCATGTCACGAACTTATAAATAAAGCCCCACCTTCCCAGGACACAGCACCTGGGGAAAAAAGGTGGTTATGAGTTCTGCTGCAGCAGACTTAAACATACCTGCCCAGCAGCTCTGAATGGAGCAACAGAGCTCACAGTTCAGCACTTGAGCTCCTATAAGGGACAGACTGTCTCCTCAAGCAGCTCACTGACCCCTATATATCCAAAGAGACACCTCATAAAGGAGAGCTCAGGTTGACATCTGGTGGGTATCCTTCTGGGACAAAGATAGCAGAAGAAGAAACTGGCAGCAATCCTTACTGTTCTGCAGCTGCTGCAGGTGATCCCCAGGCAAGCAGGGTCTGGAGTGGACCTCCAGCCATCCTACAGCAGAGGGGCCTGACTGTTAGAAGGAAAACTAAAAAACAGAAGGAAATAACTTCATCATCAACAAACAGAGATGTTTAATCCACTTAGAGACTTAGAGACTCCAACCAAAAGTCATCAATTACAAAGACCACAGGTAGATAAATCCACAAAGATGGGAAGAAACTAGCACAAAAAAGATGAAAACAAACAAAACCAGAACACCTCTCCTCCTCCAAGGGATCGCAACTCCTCATCAACAAGGGAACAAAGCTGGATGGAGAATGAGTCTGATAAATTGACAAAAACAGGCTTCAAAAGACGAGTAATAAGAAATTTCTCTGAGCTAAAAGAACATGTTCTAACCAAATGCAAAGAAATTAAGAGCCTTGAAAAAGGGTTTGACAAAATGCTAATGAGAATAAACAGCTTATAGAAGAATATAAATGACTTGATGGAGCTGAAACACAAGAACTTTATGAAGCATACACAAGTTTCAATAGCTGAACTGACCAAG
>NW_016107441.1:1014232-1019589 GCF_001604975.1 Cebus imitator | reverse complement strand
AAAAAAAAAAAAAAGGCAGGAGTTGCAATACTAGTCTCTGATAAAACAGACTTTAAATCAACAAAGATCAAAAGAGACAAAGAAGGGCATTACATACTGATAGACAGATCAATGCAACAAGAAGAGCTAATGATCTTAAATATATACATACCCAACACAGGAGCCCCCAGATGCAAAAAACAAGTTCTTAATGACCTACAAATAGACTAAGACTCCCACACAATAATAGAGGGAGACTTTAACATTCTACTGTCAATATTAGACAGATCAACGAGAGAGAAAATTAACAAGGATATCCAGGACTTGAACTCAGACCTGGACAAAGCAAACCTAATAGACATTTACAGAACTCTCCACCCCATATCCACAGAATATACATTCTTCTCAGCACCACATCACAGCTCCTCTAAAATTAACCACATAATTGGAAGTAAATCACTCCTCAGCAAATGCAAAAAAACGGAAATCATAACAGTCTCTCAGACCACAGTGCAATCAAATTAGAACTCAGGATTTAAAAACTCACTCAGAACCACACAATTTCATGGAAACTGAACAACTGGCTCTTAAATGTTGACTGGATAAACAATGAAATGAAGGTGTTCTTTGAAACCAATAAGAATGAAGACACAACATACCAGAATCTCTGGGACACATTCAAAGCAGTGTCTAGAGGAAAATTTATCCACTAAATGTCCACATGAGAAGGAAGGAAAGATCTAAAATTGACACCTTATCATCAAAATTGAAAGAGCTAGAGGAGTAAGATCAAAAAAATTAAAAAGTTAGCAGAAGACAAGAAATAACTAAGATCAGAGCAGAACTGAAGGAGATAGAGACACAAAAAACACTTTAGAAAATCAATAAATCTAACATAAAATAAAAAAGAAAAAAAATCAATAAATCCAGGAGCTGGTTTTTTGAAAAGATCAACAAAATAAACAAACCACTATCCAGATTAATAAAAAAGAAAAGAGAGAAGAATCAAATAGATGGAATAAAAACTGATAAAATGGATATCACCACAGATTCCACAGAAATACAAACTAACATCAGAGATTACTACAAAAACTCTATGCACACACACCAGTAAACCTGGAAGAAATGGATGAATTCCTGGACACTTGCACCCTCCCAAGCCTAAACCAAGAAGAAGTCGAAAACCTGAATAGACCAATAACAAGAGCTGAAGTTGAGGCAACAATTAATAGCCTACCAACAAAAAAAAAAGCCCAGGTCCAGATGGGTTCACAGCTGAATTCTACCAGACATACAAAGAGGCGCTGCTACCACTCCTTCTGAAACTATTACAAGCAATACAAAAACAGGGAATCCTTCCCAAATCATTTTATGAGACCAACATCACCCTGATACGAAAACCTGGAAGAGACTCTACAAGAAAAGAAAACTTCAGGCCAACATACATGATGGACATAGATGCTTCAATAAAATACTCGCAAACCAATTACAACAGCACATTAAAAAGCTTATCCAACATAATCAAGTAGGCTTCATCCTGGGGATGCAAGGCTGGTTCAACATACGCAAGTCTATAAACATAATTCACCACATAAAAAGAACCAAAGACAAAAACAAGGTGATTATCTGAATAGATGCAGAGGAACCCTTTGACAAAATTCAACAGCCTTTTATGCTAAAAACTCTCAATAAACTAGGTATTGATGGAATGTATCTCAAAATAATGAAAGCTATTTAGTAAAAACCCACAGACAATATCACACTGAATGTGCAAAAACTGGAAGCATTCCTTTTGAAACCTGGCACTAGACAAGGATACCCTATCTCACCACTCCTATTCAATAAAGTATTTGAAGTCCTAGCCAGAACAATCAGGCAAGAAAAAGGAATAAAGTATATTCAATTAGGAAAAGAGGAAGTCAAATTATCTCTATTTGCAGAAAACATAATTGAACATTTAGAAGACCCAATTGTCTCAGCCCAAAAGCTCCTGAAACTGATAAGCAACTTCAGCAAAGTATCAGGATACAAAATCAATGTGCAGAAATCACATGCATTCCTATACACCAATAACAGACTTTAAGAGAGCCAGATGAAGAATGAACTGCCATTGACAATGGCTACAAAGAGAATAAAACACCTAGGAATACAACTAACACAGGATGTAAAGGACCTCTTCAAGGAGAACTACAAACCACTGCTCTAGGAAATAAGAGAGGACACAACAGATGGAAAAACATTCCATGCTCATGGTTAGGAAGAATCAGTATCGTGAAAACGGCCATACTGCCGAAAGTAATTTATAGATTCAATGCTATCCCCATCAAGCTACCTATGACCCTCTTCACAGAACTGGGAAAAACCACCTTAAACTTCATATGGAACCAAAAGAGAGCCAGCATAGTCAAGTCAATTCTAAGCAAAAAGAATAAAGCTGGAGGCATCACATTACCTGACTTCAAACTATACTACAAGATTACCGTAATCAAAACAGCATAGTACTGGTACCAAAACAGAGATATATACCAATGGAACAGAACAGAAGCCTTGGAGACAACGCCACACACCTACAACCATCTGATCTTTGACAAACCTGAAGAAAGCAATGAGGAAAGGATTCCCTGTTTAATAAATGGTGTTGGGAAAACTGGCTAGCAGTGTGCAGAAAGCAGAAACTGGACCCCTTCCTGACACCTTACATTAAAATAAACTCCAGGTGGATTAAAGACTTAAACATAAGACCTAGCACCATAAAAACCCTAGAAGAGAACCTAGGCAACACTATCCAGAACATAGGCATAGGCAAGGACTTCATGACTAAAACACCAAAAGCATTGGCAACAAAAGCCAAAATAGACAAATGAGATCTAATTAAACTCTAGAGCTTCTGTACAGCAAAAGAAACAGTCATTAGTGTGAACTGGCAACCAACAGAATGGGAAAAGATTTATGCAATCTACCCATCTGACAAACGGCTAATACCCAGAATCTACAAAGAACTAAAACAGATTTACAAGAAAAGAAAAGAAAAAAATAAAAAAACATTCGAAAGTGGGCAAAGGACATGAACAAACACTTTTTAAAAGAGTACATTTATGAGGCCAAGAAACATATGAAAAAATGTTCATCATCACTGGTCATTAGAGAAATGCAAATCAAAACTACATTGAGATACCATCTCACACCAGTTAGAATGGCAATCATTAAAAAATCTGGAGACAACAGATGCTGGAGAGGATGTGGAGAAATAGGAACACTTTTATACTGTTGGTGTGAGTATAAATTAGTTCAAACACGGTGGAAGACAGTGTGGCAATTCCTCAAGGACCTAGAAATAGAAATTCCATTTGACCCAGCAATCCCATTACTGGGTATATATCCAAAGGATTATAAATCGTTATATTATAAGGACACATGCACACGTATGTTCATTGCAGCACTGTTTAGAATAGCAAAGACCTGGAACCAACCCAAGTGCCCATCAATGCTAGACTGGGTGAAGAAAATGTGGCACATATACACCATGGAATACTATGCAGCCATAAAAAACTGAGTTCATGTCCTTTGTAGGGACATGGATGAACCTGGAAACCATCATTCTCGGCAAACTGACACAAGAACAGAAAATCAAACACTGCATGTTCTCAGTCATAGGCAGGTATTGAACAGTGAGAACACATGAACACAGGGAGCGGATCATCACACACTGGGGTCTGTTGGTGGGGACTAGGGGTGGGATAGTTGTGGGTAAGGAGTTGAGGAGGGATAATATGCAGAGAAATGCCAGATATAGGTGACAGGATGATGGCAGCAGCAAGCCACATTGCCATATATGTACCTATGCAACAATCCCGCATGTTCTGCACGTGTACCCCAGAACCTAAAGTGCAATAATATATATATGTGATAAAAAATAATGGAAATGTATTGTCTCACAATTATGAAGGCTAGAAGTCTGAAATCAAGATGTTGGCAGGGTTGACTCTTTCTGAAGACTCTGAGGAAGAATCTATTCCACACCTTTACCTTAGATTCTGATGTTTGTTAACCATGATTGGTGTTTTTCAGCTCATAGAGGCATCACTCCAGTCTCCACCTTCATCTTCACATGCATTTTCCGTGTGTAAATATCTGTTCCCAAAGTTCCCCCGTTATAAGCACATCAGTCATACTGAAATGGAGTTCAGCCTATTAACCTCATCTTAACTAATTACACTTGCGACAACCTTATTTCCAAATAAGGTCACCTTCTGAATACCCTCAGTTAAGACTTCAACATATGAATTTGGGGAGTATATAATTTAATCCATAATACTGCACCCACAGACCCAAGAAACTCAACAAATTCCAGGCATAGAAAACATTAAGAAAACTACGCTGAGGTATATCATAATCAAATTGCTCAACAGCCAAAGGAAAAAAAAAAATATATATATATATATATATATACACACACACACAAATGTATATATACATATATTAATGTGTATGTGTATAACTATATGTAGTTGTATATATAGTGTGTGTATATATACATTTGTGTGTATATATACACATATGTGTGCATATATACATGTGTGGATATGTACATACATGATATATATGTATCTGTATGTATATATGTGTGCATACATATATACACACACACTAATATATGGAAACAAAAATATGGATGACAGGAAATTTTACATCAAAATACCAAAAGCAAGGTAACAATAGAACAAGTTTAAAGTAATAAAAACAAAGTTAATCTAGAATTTTATGCCCAGCAAAAATATCTTTTAAAAATAAAGATGAGACGAAGCATGGTGGCTCATGTCTGTAATCCCAGCACTTTAAGAGATCATGGCAAGTGGATCACTTGAGGCCAGGAGTTGGAGACCAACCTGTACAATATGGCAAAACCCCATCTCTACTAAAATTACAAAAATTAGCCAGGTGTGGTGGTATGTACCTGTAAGTCCAACTACTTGCATGGCTGAGGCATGAGAATTACTTGAGCCCAGCAGGCAGAGGTTACAGTGAACTGAGATCATGACACTGTCCTCCAGCCTGGGTGACAGAGCAAGACTCTATCTAAAAATAAACAAGATGAAATAAAATGTTTCCCAGACATATAAATCTTAAAATAAATTATTATCAACAGACCTTCCCTGCAAGACATGTTAAATAACGCTCTTTAGGCAAAACAATAGCAAATGAAAATATGAATCTATACAAAAGAATAAAAAGCACTAGAAATGTTGATTGTGTGTATAAATATGAGATATTATTGGGGAGGATCCAAGATGGCCGTTTAGGAACAGCTCAGGATTGCAGCTCCCAGTGAAAGTGCAGAGGGTGAGTGGACGCCACATTTTTATTGCCCACAGACTAGG
>NW_016107441.1:989351-1008062 GCF_001604975.1 Cebus imitator | reverse complement strand
CTGTTTACAATAGCAAAGACCTGGAACCAACCCAAATGCCCATCGACGATAGACTGGATAGGGAAAGTGTGGCACATATACACCATGGAATATTATGCAGCCATCAAAAATGATGAGATTGGGTCCTTTGTAGGATCATGGATGAACCTGGAAATCATCATTCTCATCAAACTGACAGAAGAGCAGAAGATCAAACACTGCATGTTCTCACTCATAGACGGGTGTTGAACAATGAGAACACATGGACACAGGGAGAGGAGCACTACGCACTGGGGTCAGTTGGGGGGAAATAGGGGAGGGACGGTAGGGGTGGGGAGCTGGGGAGAGATAGCAACGGGAGATATGCCAGGTGTAGGTGATGGGGAGGAAGGCAGCAAATCACACTGCCACGTGTGTACCTATGCAACAATCTTGCATGTTCTTCACATGTACCCCAAAACCTAAAATGCAACAAAATAAATAAATGGGAAAAAAAGAGAGTTATTATTCTTATTAGTTAAATCTCTTTAAAAAATGTGGGTTATCAAACTAAAATCATTGCGGACTTTTTAACATATGAGAAAGTAAAATATATGATATTAGCACACAGGCTGGGAAGGGAGAAATGTAAGTATACTATTGTAAAGGTTCTTTTGCCATAGGCAAGTAACATAATCTCACTTTTAGGTAGACTTTGATAAGTTAAAGATGTATACTATAATGTTTAAAGCAAGTAAGAGAGAGAGAGAGAGAGAGAGAGAGAGAGAGAGTGAGTTATGGCTTATAATCCAATGAAGATATAAGAAATAATTTATCCAAAATAAGACAAGACCAAAAGGGAAAGGAGAACAAATAACAGGAGAAATAAACAATCAATTATTCTGTTTGAATAAAGTAAAAAAGAAAAAAGGAACAAAAACCAAATAGTAAGAAAGTAGATTTAAATCTAAACATATCAATCATATTAAGTGGCAATAGTCATAATACCCAATTAAACAGCAGAGATTGTCACATTGGATAAAAAAGCAAGACCTGACTATATGCTTCCTGTAAGAAACTCCTTAAAAATGCCTATTAGTGTAATCCCAGCTACTCGGGAGGCTGAGGCAGGAGAATTGCTTGAACCAGGACCTGGGAGGCAGAGGTTGCAGTGAGCTGAATTATGCCACTACATTCCAGCCTGGGCTACAGAGAAGACCCTGTCTCAAAACAAAAACAAGGAAACAAAAAAACCTATTGGGCACTACGCTTATCACCCATGTGATAATATATCTGTACACCAAAACCCTGTGACACACAGTTTACCTGTATAACAAACCTGCACATGTATCCCATGAAAGTGAACAAAATAAAGATAATAGAAATTTGTGGGCATAGTAGACACTCAAGGCAGCCTCTGTTCTAGTCCAAATATGAGGTGTTTTTGTAGATCAGTCTAGAAGAAGGGCATCTATCAGCCGCCATTTCCCAAATGCTTGCCATTTGCATTCGACCATAAGGATATCTCCTCTACTTGTAGCCCACCACCAATCACTGTAGCAATTTTGACCTTTTTTAGACGTATCACCTTTATTATTTTAGCTTAATATTGTTTCAGCTTACTGAATTTTGGTTTTAATACACTTATTTTAAGAAGAAAACTTTATATTCCCCTAGGAAAAACAATAACCATTTTGTAAAATTACATGAAACATTCAGAACAGGCAAATCTATACAGATAGAAAGTAGATAGCAATTACCTAGGGCTGCAGGGAAGGGGGATTTGAAGGATGATGGTTAAGGGTTTTCTCTTGAGGTAAGAAAAATACTCAAGAATTGCTATGAGGGATGCACAACTCTGTGAATATACTAAAAACCATTGACTATACACTTTAAATGAATCAATTGTGTAGGATATAAATTATATCTCAAAAAAGCTGTTTTTAAAAAGCTAATATAATGCCCTCACTTTAAAATGAAGGAGAAGCAACAGGAATGTGATTTGTTATTTAAAGAAATGAAATACAATAAAAGTCAAAATTCTACTTAGACCTTGTTTTCTCTCTGCTGACAGTTCTGAAGGCCTAACTTCTCTGTTTAAAAGGAAATACCAAAATAAACTCATTTTGACACACAGTAGAAGGGCTACACTAAGAAAGGGCAGGTAATAGCAAGTGTTGACAAGGGTGTAGATGAATTATAATCCTTATAACATTGCTGGTGGGAATACAAAATGGTGCAGCAACTTTGGAAAATAGTTTGGTTCTTCCTCTATGATAAATATAGAGTCATCATATGACCCAAGGACTCTACTCCTAGCTATATATCCAAGAGAATTAAAAACATGTCCACACAAAAATATGTATTCAAATGTTCATGACAACATAATGCATAATAGCCAAAAAGTAAAATGTAAATGTCCATCAAATGAATGAATAAACAAAATATCTATACAATGGCATATCATTCAACCATGAAAATGAATGGAGTACCGATACATCCTATGACATGAAAGAATCTTCTAAAGCAAAAAGAAGTCAAGGCACACAAAAATCCCACATATTATATGATTCTATTTATAAGAAATGACCAGAACAGGCAAACTGCAAGGGACAGAAAATCAATTAGTGGTTGTCTGGGACAGGGCTGGACATTGGGATGAAATGAAAGTGATTGTTACTATATATGATGAGGTTTCTTTTAGGGGCAATTAAATTGTCCTAAAACTGATTGTAGTGTCAGTTGTACAACTGTGAATATACTAAAAAACATTAAATTATAAAATTTCAATTGGTAAATTATATGACATGAATTATATCTCAATAAAGTGGTTAAATAAAATAAAATTTTAAAACACACAATTGCCAAAAAGGAGGAACGAATTTTTTTGAGATGGGGTCTCACTCTGTTGCCAGGCTGGAGTGCAGTGGTGTGATCTCAGTTCACTGCAATCTCCGCCTCCTGGGTGCAAGCTATTCCCCTGCCTCAGCCTCCTGAGTAACAGGGACTACAGGCGCACACCACGATGCCCAGCTAATTTTTTTTTTTTTTTGCATTTTTAGTAGAGACGGGTTTCACCACATTGGCCAGGATGGTCTTGATCTCCTGATCTTGTGATCTGCCTGCCTTGGCCTCCCAAAGTGCTGGGATTACAGGTGTGAGCCACCACGCCTGGCCCTTAGAGGAACTTTTATAAACATAAAGACACAAATGGGTAAAACGTAAAAGGATGGATTAGGACATACCATGCTAACACTAATTAAAAGAAGCCTAGAGTCATTATATTAATATCAGACAAAATATATTCTAAAGCAAAGATATTACTGGAGATAAATAAGGTCACTTCAAATAATAAAGGGAGAGATTCATTAAAAGAAAATAACAATCTGAAACATTTGCATGTTTAGTAGTAATACATCCTCAAAATACATAATGCAGAAATGTATAGAACTTCAAAGAGAAATAGATTAATCTACAATTATACTTAGAGTTTCATATCCTCATTAAAATTAAACAACAATTTGTAGAACAAGTCAACTAAAAAGCAGACTTAAGTTTGATAAAAATATAGATGAACAAAACTCCTAAACAATTTGATCTAATTGACTTTAATACTCAAAACCAGCATAATAACATGTTCTCTTCAAGTGCACAGAGAACACGTTTCAAGACAGAGCATATGTGATCCATAAAACAAGTCAAAAGAGATTTTTTAAAATTCAGGTCATAAAAGGTATATTTTCTGACAAAAATGGAATTAAATTAGAAATAAATAACAGAAAGATAACTAGAAAATAACTAAATACCTAAAAAGTCATTAATATGCATCTTAAAAAAATTATGGGTCAAAGAAAAAATTAAAAAAGAAATTAGCTAGCACATAGGAAGTCACCATGAACATTTTAACTGAATGAGATTGAAACCACAACATATCAAAACCTATAGGATATCACTAACACAATATTTAGAAGAAAATATATAGCACAAAATATCTATAGTAGAAAAGGAGAAAAATTAATTATCTCAGTTTCTACCATAAGAANAATCAAAGAAATAGAAAACAATAGAGAAAATCAATAAAATTACAAGCTAGCTCTTTTAAAAGATCATTAAAATTGATATACCTTTACCCAGACTGATCAAAGGAAAAGAACAGAAAATATAAATTACCAAAATCATGAACAAAGAAGTGACATTATTACTGAGTCATTCTGCAAATATTGAAAGGAAACAGGGGAATATTATAAAAGCTTTATACCAGAACAAAGTTCATTTAGATGAAATTGATAAATTCTTTGAGAGACACAAGGTACCAATGTTTGTTCATGAAGAAATAGATAAGCTGAATTGCCAGGTAGTTATTAAACAAATTGGATTTTTAGTTCAAAATGTTCCCACACTGAAAATTCCAAGCCCAAAATGGCTTCAATGATAAATTCTAACAAACACTTAAGAAACAATAGCAATTATATACAAGCCCTTTTGGAAAACTAAATAGAAGGGAATACTTCCCATCTTGCTTTGTTAGGCAAGGATTACCATAATACCCAAACCAGATGAAGACATAACATGAAGAAAAACTACCACTATCCCTTGTGAACATGGATACAAAAACTTAACAAACTTTTAGCACATTTAGTCCAATAATATATATTTTAAAAATACATCATGACCAAGTGAGATGAGTCCCAAGAACAAAAACATATGTCCATACAACGACTGTAGTACACAAGTATTCAGGCTAGTTTTATAATAGCTAAAAACTAAAAATAATCTAAATGTTCAAGAAATGAATGAATAAACAAATTTCATGCAATGATCTCATTACTACTCAGTAATGAGATTAAATGAATCATTGATACATATACCAACATGAATGAAGCTCCAAATAATCATGTTAAAAGAAGTCAGTCCAAAAAAAAAGTACAACTGTTTGCATGAATGTAAGTCAGTAGAGCCATTGTAGAAGAAGAGTATGGAGGTTCCTCAAAAAGCTAAAAATAAAAATAAAACTACTACCACTGGATATACATCCAAAAAAAAAAGAAAGAAAGAAAATCAGTATATAGAAGATATTTCTACACTCCCATGTTCATTGCAGCCAAGTTATGGAATTAAGCTAAGTACCCATTAATGGATGAAGGAATTTTCAAAATGTGGTACATAGACACAATGGAATATTATTCTACCATAAAATAGAATGAAATCCTGTCATTTACAATATGGATGGAACAGAATATTATGTTAAATGAAATAAGCAAGGCACAGAAAGACAAATATTGCATGTTCTCACTTACATGCAAGAGCTACAAAAAAAAAAAAAAAAATGAACTCATGGAGAGAGGTAGTAGAATGATGGTTACCAGAAACTGGGAAGAGTAGTGGGGACAGGAGAATAAAGAAGAGTTGGCTAATGGGTACAAAAAGACAAAAGGAATAAGGTCTATCGTTTCATTGCACAATAGGGTAACTATAGTTAATAATTTATTGTATACTTCAGAACAACTAAAAGATTAGAATTGAAATCCTCTTAACACAAAGAAATGATCAAAGCTTAAGGTAATGGATACTCCAGTTACCATGATTTGATCATTACACATTGTATGGTTGTAGCAATTCACATGTACCCCATAAATATGTACAACTATGTCTATAATAACCAAAAATAAAAAAATTTTAAGTACATACGGTACTTTATAATTTCATTTATACAGAAAATACAAACTAATCCATAGTGACAGAAAACAGGTCAGTGAGTGCCTAGGAATGAGGAAAGGAAGTTACACGGAGAATGGGTGGAGCAGAAGGAAGAGATTAAAAAGGGACATGAAGAGACTTTTGGGATCATAGATACATTCATTAGCTTTGCTGTAGTAATAGCTTTATAGATGTATACATATGCCAGAATGTATCACATTGTACACTCTATACATATGTGGGGGGGATTTTTTATGTTAATTATATCTCAGTGAAGAGATTTTAAACAAAAGTGTTACCACAAAACATCAATTTATAGTCACACTCCAGTAAGGGCCCATTCTAAATGGGGATAAACTCTATACATGCCAGAATTATTTAACAAGATGTGGAAAGTTTGCAAAAGTCACACAAGTCTACACCAATGCTGGGCTAAAAAATGTCTAACCCCACTCCACGTGGGAGACTGGGTTGTCTTGGACACCAAGCATTTCCAATACCCCTTATAAATATCAAGGCTTCCCAAAGTAAGTTTCGAATAACACTAAATCTGCAGGGGGTTAGTAAACTGATGAAACAACAACAACAAAAAAGTACTTTGCGGTCAAAAAAGCATGGGAAACTTTAAACCAAATAGTACTGTTTAACAACAGGACTTTCCCAACTCTTTCATATGCAGTGTGCATTTTAAGTCTGAAAGCCCCAATGTGTATATAGAATTTCCCTAAAGTATTTAATGATAGAGTTCTTGCACTCAGACTTTTTCCCAGGAGGTGTATCCCATCTAGCTGTCTTTGGGACACTCTTTGTGAGCATTTCCAGGCTTCTCTCTGTCCTCTGGCTGCAGGCTGGGTAAGTGCTAAATGAAGGGAGATAAAGGGCAGACAAAATAAAGGGCGACCATGCACATGCATATAGGCTCTTTCCAATAGTTCAGGGAAAGCATGAAAATTCTGAACCCAAAAATAAACTAATTTTGCATTTTCCATTGTTTCACTTATCCAAGACACTAATATACAAAATCTCTTCTCAGCGTGATGACACTCCCCTTCAGAAGCACAGATAATCAATCAGTAGTTGGCTATCCTTGAAACAGAGTGACGGACTCAGCAGAGGAACAAAGAATGCCCATTAGGGGAGGGAGAGAGACAGAGGAGCGGGCTTGGGAACCATCACTGTTAGAAGAGTTGATCCTCCCACCCACAGCTACATCTCCAGGGACCCTAGTTACTACCATAATCTTCACTTCACAGGGAGTTCACAGTCTGGGCACCTCCATCTATCTTGCAGTTGACAAGTAGCATCATAAATCTTCCTTTCACCTCTCAAAAGGGCCACAGCTGAGCTAGAATACCCCTCCCCAGTCTCTCCCCGCCTCCTGTCTCCAACCTGGGCACTATTCTTCTCAAAGAATCTAACAAAACCAAGCTATCTCACACAGAAGTAATAAAGCCTGACCTAAAGGAGCTGGGGGCTCAGACTCAGAAGAAAGGACAGCTGGGAACAGAACAATGCACTGGGCAAGAGAAAGCACGTGAATATTCAAGTATGTTCAAGGGCTCTGAGAATCTCTTAACCCCAAAGGGAAGCCTGACCACTGTTTCCCACTCCTTGAAGAGCTAAGATGACCAGCCAGATAAGACTGAGCCCTTCAGACTTCCAGTGTTAACCAAACAGATTTTTTGTGCTCACAGGTTGCTCAGGTTCAAAAATGGAGAGTGAGAAGCTCCATCTGCAAAGCTGTTCATCTACCCCTAGCCTCAGTTCCGTCTCTTGGGCCTTCTCTGGAGATTAGGGTTTGAAATGAAATGAATCATCTTGGGTCATCTCCCTTAATTCTATTAATGAAAGAATTTCTGCTTACAGAAGAGACTTCCCGAAACATATACAGTAGACTATTAGTAGAAACCAGAGCTAGGACCTAACCCTCCTAACTTTATGTCTATTATACATTTCACCAGACTGTAACAAGATATTTCACCCTTGGGGGTCAGAGGACCCTCTGAGTTCCTAAGTAAAGCTTCAAAGACATGTGCACCCTTCCCAAAACATGTTCTACGTTTTCATTACACACATAAAGGAGTAGATAAAAAAATAAGAATCACTGTCTGCAACAGGGAGTAATTCAGTTCTCAAAGCAGAAAGAATTTGGACTCAAACAATAGGTGCTCATTCAGGGACAGAAGGAAAAACATATATTAGTAGGACTGTACTGAAGGAAACTGTGAGATGGAGATATTGGTCTAGTATCCTCTCATCTCCTCTTTTAGCTTGCTATCATTATTCTAGTCTTCCATATTCCTCCTCCCTTTCTTCGTGTATCTCTCATAATCAATATATGCCTGTACAGCATTCCATCCCTGTAAGCCTCAAGCTCTTTCTCTTTTGAACACAGTCCATGCTAACATGTTACTGACTTTTAGGTTTGTCTTCACATGAATCTTAATTGCCTTAAACAAGTACATGATGGTAGAATATCAGATACCCACAGCAATCCGGCCCAGGAGATATCCACGCAGCAGAGGAAGCCTTTCAGGGATGCTCAGAGATGGAATTAATTTCCAAAGTCAGAGGAAAGGGTGAAAAGAATGCCCAATTGAAATTACTGAAAATAATTTGAAAACCCCATTTATCCCTCATTGCCAGAAAATAGCAAATATAATCTTTTGTATCAACACTGGATGACAATATGTACAGACATCAAACATGCTATATATAAAAATTTCACTTTTTCTTTAAGAGGGGGGAGTCTTGCTATGTTGCCCAGGCTGGAGTGCAGTGACTATTCAAAGGTGGAATTACAGCACACCACAGCTTCAAATTCCTGGGCTCAAGCTATCCTCCTGCCTCAGCCCCTGAAGTAGCTGCAACTATAGATACATGCCACTTGCCTGGCTAAAATTCAAATCTTTAAACATTGGCATATCACTCAGTGAGGACAAACATTCACACTAAGAAACTGAAAAATCATGACCGACTGCATTCACGTCTTTCACACCTTTGTATCCCAGTTTACCACGGAGCATTCCATCATAGGATAGAATGGTAGGCATAATGGCCTTTACTACTTAAATTGTTGTTTTCTCATGCATGCACCTGCTGCTGTTGTTTTGTTTTGGCTAGGCATGTTTCTGGGTCGATACAATGTGTCTCTGCTGCAATTCCATATTGATAGAGTTGGTTGTAGGCTTCTGGATGCATAATAACTAGTATTATTAGCCCAAAAACTCATCTGTTTTTAAAAGCCAACTTCTCATGTTATCTCATATGGGTCCTTAGAGGAATGAATTTGTCAGTTCTCTCTCCCTCTCTAGTTTCTTAAAGAGGTGAATGAATAATGAAGTCACTGAATCTGGACTTAGGTGGACTTAGGAAGCCTAAGTAAGACAAAGGGGATTGGCAGATAATTAGTAGACTTGAGTTTGCATTCCAGTTCTGCCAGAGACTCACTGGGGAATTATTGGACAACCTCAACCTCTGTCTCCCTCAGCATCTTCACCTATACAAGGAAAAAATTAATTCTGAGAAACCCTACATTTCTTTCTTCCAGCTCTAAAATGTGTTTCTAGGCCCAGGTCTGCCACTTGCTGAATAATCTTGGCCAATATCTCTCCCTACCTCAGCTCAAATTCTGACTCTTTTACTTCTAGCTGTATGACCCTGACTGAGTCTTACCTAACCTCTTTATGACTCAGTGCCATCACCTGTAAATAATAACATAAAAGCCCTGACCTCACAGAATTACACAAGATGATCTACATAAAAAACTCAAGCAGCACAACACAGACACATAGTAAGTGATGAATAAACAGAAGCCAATATTAACAATAAACAGAGGGAGTTGGGCCAGCAGTTCTCTAAGTTTCTGCTCTTCCCTGGGTCTACTGCCCATTTTGTGGTCAATCATATTTGCCAACTATGGATAACTATCAAGTGTCATTGGAAAGCGTTCACTTGCTCAGACTCCAAATATAAATGATATTCAGGACTCCAGAGGTAAAGGCTGATTTTGCCAAGAATGGTAAGGAAATTTTTGCCTCAATGTAGAAAACCCACTGTTGTTCAACAGTTCAGGCAATATTGTCCCGAGGGTACAAACTATCACCAAGAACTGTTCACCCATCACACTGTGAGACCTTGGACAGCTCGCACTGGTTCTGCGTTTTACACCTGGAGAAGACTTCCCATGCAACACCTCATGAGAGACACAGATGAATTCCAAGCTGGAGAGAGATTTCTCTCACCCCAGCCCTCACTATTAGTTACTCTACAGATCTCCGCAAAGAGCAGGGTGTGGGTTTTGCCATGTTCGGGTTGTTATGGCAAATCCCTATTTGTGATGCACTTTGTGTGATCCCCGCCTCAACCCTACAAAGGAGGTTGAGAGCTAGTGCCCTCTGGTCACAGATGGCCAGGGAAGTGACATCATCATTCACACAGGTCACAGAGTACATTATGCAGCAGCAAGAAAGCAAACCCGATTTTCTTAACTCCAAATTTGGTTCTTAGGCATTTATATTATTTTCCCAGCCACCTAACATAAAAGATCCGGATCCCTCACCCTCAACCCTTCAGTCCAAAATACCTCAGGGTCTCTATGGTGATTGGAAAATGCTCTCATAACTCAAGTCATGGAGGTCACCCGTTCCTGACATCCCCAGCTCTTGCCTGATCCCTGACCTCTGCCTCATTCTGAATCATCCTAGATCTATGGGAATAACAGCTCTGTCCACCCCCAATCTGTCTCCTACCCTCTAAAAGAAAATGGGTTGAAAGAGCACCATTGCTGACCGGTTGTCCAGCTCCTGAAAGGTCACCCACCCACTCCGTTCTGCCTTCTTCCGGCCTCAGCCTGAGAGCCCACAGGGCTGCCTTAGCCGCCTCTGCATTGCGTCTATCCTCCCTCGCTTCCCCCCTCCGAATCCATGAGCTCACTCCCACGGCTAGGAGCATCATTGCATAGCACTCTTCTGCCTGGACTAAGGGCTACAGGACTGCCAAGCAATGCTGGAGAAGGCAGTGGGAGGGGCAGATGGGGTGGAGGGGGCTTAGCTCTCCAATCGGGCCCCAACTGGAGGCCAGCAACCTCCATCTGCTGGGTTTCCGCAGCCACCCCACCCTTGCGTCTCCTCCCGAGGACGTGCACGTCTGTCTCGGCATTGGAATGGGGCTGCTCTATAGCCCTCAGCGAGATGTGATTACAACCAACCCCTCCCACACTTTTCTGGATGGGAACTGGACGCTTGGCAATGAGGCTGGGATGGAAATGTATCTGTGCTGCAGGAAGCCCAAACTTACAGAGAGAAAATTGATTCAATGCAGAAAAGGTGTGCATTAAACCGAGCCAGTTTCTAATCAAAACTGTGCAGCTGGAGATTTGACGTCAACAACTTCAGCCTCTTGCCTCTGCGCAGACTCTCCACAATCCATCATGTCTTCTCCTCCCACCCAGCGACCTGATGTCTTCATATTGTTCTCCTCTCCCTTGACTAAAGGCTGTTTTCAGAAAAGGATTTCATATTGACCCTTACACCTGAGTGAGAATGTCAGTCTGTTTTCTCTCTATAAAGACTTCCATGTTAGCCTCATCTCCTAATATGGATGCCAAGGTGATCATTCTTTGGGGCCATAGGATGAGCTATAAATAAATGATAAGGGACTACGGAAGGAAGTACCCAGACTTGTGGGATCTTAAGCAAGATATTTCACTTTTCAGAGCTTCATCTGACCAGCAGACATAAGATCCAACAGGTCTATCTCATGGGGCTGTTTTGTCATAGGATAATTTGCTGACAAGATACAGTAATTAGAAATCTGAGCTTAAATTATACATACCTGAGTTTAAATTGTGACTCTAGCTGTGTGACCTAACACGAGTTACCTACCCACTCTAAGGTTCATCTTGCTTATCTGTAATTACCAGGATAATTAAATTTTAAATACTTCGCAGGGTTGGAAGAACTAAAAAAGACAATGGGCCTTATATCACCAAATCACACTGCCACGTGTGTTCCTATGCAACAATTTTGCATGTTCTTCACATGTACCCCAAAACCTAAAATGCAATAAAATAAATAAATGGGGGGAAAAAAAAGCACGAACTCTGTATTCATACTACGTAGGTTTAAGCTAAGCTCTACTATCTACTAGCTGGGTGACCTTGGAAAAGTCACTTAACCTCTCTGTCCTTCAATTTTATCCTCTGTAAAATGTAAATAATAATGGTACCTACTGTGATTGGTAGTTGTGAGTATTCAGTGATTTAAAATATATGTAAAGTATTTATAATAGTAGCTGGCACTGGCAAATAATAAGAATTAGTAAATATTAACTATTATTTGTGTTTTATTTAAATAAAATCCCTTGTACCATTCCTGATACATAGTAAGTGCTCAATAAATGATTGTTAAAATGCCCAAACATGGCCGGGCACGGTGGCTCACGCCTGTAATCCCAGTACTTTGGGAGGCCGAGGCGGGTGGATCACGAGGTCAAAAGATCGAGACCATCCTGGTCAACATGGTGAAACCCCGTCTCTACTAAAAATACAAAAAATCAGCTGGGCATGGTGGCGTGTGCCTGTAGTCCCAGCTACTCAGGAGGCTGGGGCAGGAGAATTGCCTGAACCCAGGAGGCAGAGGTTGCAGTGAGCCAAGATTGCGCCATTGCACTCCAGCCTGGGTAACAAGAGTGAAACTCCGTCTCAAAAAAGAAAAAAAAATGCCCAAACATATAATAATGTCATCCTTCTGGCATAATCTTTATAATAGTGCCTCCCTCTCACACCACGCCATGTAAGAATGACCCCAGTGCCTCAAAATCAAAGCCAATGGGTTAGGACTAAGGCACACTCAGGATTTTCAGTAACTTGTAGGGCAGTGCTTAAGAGCCAGGAAAGAATAACTCATGTGCCCAATGTACTGGGGGCAGAGGGAGGGAAAGAGTTTGACAAGAGAGAGACGGAAGCAAAAGATTTGTATTCTCAGTGGCCCTGCCTGCAATGTGTTTACCACCATGACAAAGTTCTCAACAGCCCTGCCAAAGTTTTTGGCCAAAAACCTAAGAATTTTATGGATTCTTTATCCAATCTCCTTATTTACACATAAGGCAAATAAGACCCAGAGAGGGAAAGGTGCTTACCGTAAGTCACACAACTAATGAGTGACAGCCAGAACTAGAATAAGGACTCCTAGCCCCTAGTCCAATATCTACTAGGCCATTCCTACCTAAAAATGGAAATTGTGGCTCAAAGAAGTAGCCCAGCAGGTCCTAAAACAGATCCTCTGAGAGGAAAATGTACAAGAAAGTCTTGCTTGGAGTAACAAAGTGTACACTCATGTCCTCTCTCCATTACATAATAAGTGCTCAATAAATGACTGTTATTTCTATAATGCTCAAACATATAATAATGTCATCCTTCTAGCATTATCTTCATAATGGTTCCTGCCCTTCACACCTCACCACGTGAGAATGATTCCACTGCTTAAAAATCAAAGTCACAGGGCACTGGCTTGAATGAGAGAGGTCTATCTGCTCCATCCCACCGCTATCTTTTCTCCACCTGTATGACCACGTACTTCACAGGCATAGCCTAAAGATTGTCTAGCTATTAAATTACATAATGTCAATATTGCAGCATCACTGAGGTGCTCTAGATGTCCATGTCAGTGGTATAATTGCTACAGGATTTACCCAAAAAAAGAGGGGGTCCCAGAAATAGCTAACAGATAAAGAGAACAGTTACTCAGTGGCTATCAAAAGATGATCCATTCCCATATTTATGGTGTCTGCCTTGACTTGTCCTTATTGGCCAGATGGTCCTGGAGTTAACATATTTCTATCCAGTAAAATGCAAAAAGGAAGCAGCTATAACCGCCGTTGCTGTTGGCCCTCATACAGGCTTTCCTGTAAATGATACTAGAGCAAACAGCTTAAAGCATTCTGCAAAGACACTTTCAAAATGTCCACATTAGATCTTAGGCAACACTGCCTAGTTTCTTTACAAACCCTACTTCTAAAGCCAGTTCACTAACCCTTACTCCAGCTATGCTGTAAATTCCAAAGAGATATATGTCAAATTGTCTCTGGTCTTTTGGTTATGAATGGAGATAAAATCTAATAATTTAATAAGTCATTGCCAAACATCATCATGTACAGGATTTCAAGAGAAGTTCAAAGAAATAAAATGTAGGACCTTCTTTCAAGGAGCTAAGAGTTTGGAAGGGGAGATATAATATGTACTTATTAAAATTCTAGCAAAACTCTAAGGTGTATCTGCTTGTGAGCCCTAGTGCAGCCTTTGTCAACTTTCCACTAAAATAACCAGAAGACAGAGACAAACACAAAAAAAATCATAATGAAAAAGAAAAAAAAAAAAGATAATCTAGTAGAAATGTTTGTTAATTGTGAAGCAGCTGGTGTTGCTACAAAAAACTTAAAGGCTTGGCTCAAGATATCCAGGTTTCATCTCATGGAACCCACTGTCTGCACTAACTCAAACCCAGGAAACAAACAAAAAAAAGCTCTATTTTGATGGATGCTGCTTATGAGGGGATCAGAACACAGGGCTTGGCACATGGCATACAGTAACCAATTCCTGCTGACTGACTAAATGAACAAGTTATTCCATCATTCACCCATTCTCATATAGCTACTTCTAATATCTTAATCCTAAGTCCTTTGCAAGACGATAACTCCCTGAGCATGAAGCAGGAGTGTCTTGCTATGGTTTGGATATAGTTTGTTTGGCCCCACCAAGATGCATGTGGAAATTTGACCCCCAAGGTGGCAGTGTTGGGAGGCAGAGACTAGTGGGAGGTGTTTGGTTCACGGGGAAGGATCCCTCATAAGTAGGTATTTCCCTTCTGCAGGGGTGAGTTTCTGCTCTCACAGGAATGAATTGCTTCCTGAGATAGTGGGTTGTTAGAGTCTGTCTTCCTGTTTCTCTCCCTTGCTTCTTCTCTCACCATGTGATCTCTTTGCACACACTGGCTTCCCTCCTTTCTGCTATGAATTGAAGCAGCCCAAAGCCCTCATCAGATGCAGCTTCCCTATCTTGAACTTTCCAGCCACCAGAATCAAGAGCCACTTTTCTTTACAAACTACCCAGTCTCAGGTATTCTGTTATAGCAACACTAAATGAACTAAGACAGGTTGGAAATGGCAAATTGCATCCTGGAACATGTCACTTTTATATATAAAGTGATTCAACCTGAGAAAGGAAAAAAAACAATTTCTGGTAGTACTATATGCTGAAAATTGGATTTTACATGTGTTTTATTGATTCAGAATATTATAAAGAATATAAATGACTAGGAAAAAATGCTTCCTTAGCAAACTGGAATGTTACAGATCAATTTCTCAATTTCAGCACTTTTGGGCCACAGAATTTTCTTTGGTTGAGTGTGTGTCCCATGGATGGTGGTGTTTAACAGTATCCCAGGCCTAGATTCACTAGATACCAGTAGTACACATACCCCTCCTTAAGTCATAACAACCAAAAATGTTTCCAAATGTTATCTAATATCCCTGGGGAGAAAATTGTCACCAGTTTAGAACCATTGCCATAGATAAATGTTTAAGAAACTGGAAATTGTATGGTGGACTGTTCACATTACATTGCCCTCTAACTGTAAAGCTGACCCATCATCATGTAAATACCCTTGAGTGAAAGCCAAGGGAAGTTAGACCCTTAAATATCAACAAACTCAAGGTTTGATGTAACTGGAAATTTTGAAAGTTAACTAGCATGAGCTTCAGATTAAAACATGCAGAGCAAAGAAAAATAAAGATTATTCAAAAGATCCCAGAAATAATCTACTGCAAGACAGAGAAGAAAATTTCAGAAAATTGTTTTGTATTCTCAACATATGGCAAAAGAAAAAAAAGTTGGTATCCATAAAATGAGCAGGAAGCCACTAGGACAGATAGCTAAAATGAAAATAAAACAAATATTATGACTCAATGAGATAAAAGGATGAAATAAAAGGTAGTATTTTAAATATTTAAAAAACACTATACCTGTAACTGTGAAATCAAAATACACAAAAGAAGCAGTAAAGAAACAAAATTGATAAAGAAGAAAGTCACAACAGTAATGTGGGACATTCTCCCAGACAGCAAAGCCAAAGAAAAAAGAGAAAACCATGAGAAAAATTTGAAAAAACAAAAAGCTAATTTGAAGATACTTAGCATTGCTAAAAATGTCACCAAAACCAAAAGAAAGAGAAGCATTAACCAAAGATATAGTATAAATTAAATGTACTCAGATAGAAAGACTTATTTATATACCAGTTGAAAGGGTCCACTGATTTCCAGATCAATTCAATGAAAATCCACCCTCATATAAAAAATAGCATTATCAGCCGGAGAATTCAAGATGGCCGTTTAGGAACAGCTCAGGATTGCAGCTCCCAGTGAAAGTGCAGAGGGTGAGTGGACGCCACATTATTGCCCACAGACTAGGAAATTACCAGGTGGAGGTGCTCCACAGGTCACCCGCACGGCTGTTTTGGCCAGTGCGGCTGTGCCAGCCGGCGCTGCTGCTTTGCCCCATGCGGCTGCTTTGTCGGCACCCAGGAGCAGTGGTTCTCCATACAAAATACACTGGTCCGGGTGCCCTTTTGGCTGGCGATTGATGCCACGAGAAGTCGCCCATTCATCTGTTTAAAAAGGGGACTGAGCAGAGAACCAGGACAGTAGATTCCAGGGCAAAAAAAAAAAGCGCCACAAACCTCACTGCCGCTGTTTAAGCCAGCGCAGTGAGTGGCTGCAAGGGAAAACAAACAGACCCCGGCGCCACTTCAACAGGTGACTGGAACATCAACTTTAAAAAGGCTCTGAGGCAGGGAGCCAGGCAATAAGGCTTGGCTGGTCCCACCCCCACAAAAAAACAGCAACCAGAAATTCTGGATTGAGAATTTCATGGCAAGTGCAGCTGAACCCGGGACAGTCCAGCTCTGTGGGGGAGGGGCGTCCGCCATTACTGAGGCAGCCCACCACTACAGAGGTAGTCAGCCAATGCTGAGGCAGCCCGCCATTGCTGAGGCAGCCCGCCATTGCCAAGGCAACCCGCAACTGCAGAGAGACTCCACCTCAACAGAGGCGGGCCACCAGCGCCAAAGCAGTTCTAACTACACCCATATAAACAGGACTGCAGGGAAGTGCACTTGGCAGCTGGGTGGAGCCCACAGCAGCTCAGCAAAGCCTCTACAGGCAGACAGTGACTAGGCTGCCTCCTTGCTGGGCAGGGCAGCTCTGAAGCGAAAAAAAAAAAAAAGAGAAGGCAGCAGCATAACCGAAACTCATAAAGCCCTAAATCCCTGGGACGGAACACCTGGGAACAAAAAGCAGTTTATGAGTTCTGCTGCAGCAGGCCTAAATATACCTGCCCAGCAGCTCTGAATGAACAACAGAGCTCACAGCTCACCATTTGAGCTCCTATAAAGAAGAGACCATCTCCTCAAGTAGCTCCCTGACCCCTATATATCCAAAGAGACACCTCATAAAGGAGAGATCAGATTGACACTAGGCGGGTATCCTTCTGGGACAAAGATAGCAGAAGAAGAAAACTGGTAACAACCCTTGCTGTTCAGCAGCTGCTGCAGGTGAACCCCAGGCAAGCAGGGCCTGGAGTGAACCTCAGCAGACCTACAGCAGGGGGGCCGGACTGTCAGAAGGAAAACCAAGAAACAGAAATAACCTCATCATCAACAAACAGAACGTCAATCTGAAAGATTTGAGACCCAATCTGAAAGCCAGCAACTACAAAGTCGACAGGTAGATAAATCCTTAAAGATGGGAAGAAACCAGTGCAAAAATGATGAAAACACCCGAAACCAGAACACCTCTCCTCCTACAAGGGATCACAACTCCTCACCAGCAAGGGAGCAAGGCTAGAGGGAGAACGAGTGTGATGAAATGACAGAATCAGACTTCAGAAGGTGGGTAGTGAGAAACTTCTGTGAACTAAAGAACATGTTCTAACCAAATGCAAAGAAACTAAGAACCTTGAAAAAAGATTTGATGAAATGCTAACGAGAATGGACAAAATAGAAGGAATATAAGTGAATTCATGGAGCTGAAAAACGCAACACAAGAACTTCATGAAGCATACACAAGTATCAACAGCCGAATTAACCAAGCAGAAGAAAGGATATCAGAGGTCGAAGATCAACTCAAAGAAATAACGGGAAGGCAAGACTGGAGAAAAAAGGGTAAAAAGGAATGAACAAAGTCTCCAAGAAATGTGGGACTATGTGAAGAGACCTAATCTATGTTTGATAGGTGTACCTGAATGTGACGAAGAGAATGCATCCAAACTGGAAAATACTCTTCCGGATATTATCCAGGAAAACTTCCCCAACCTAGCAAGGCAGGCCAATATTGAAGTCCAGGAAATACAGAGAACACCACAAAGATATTCGTCAAGAAGAGCAACCCCAAGGCACATAATCGTCAGATTCACCAGGGTTGAAATGAAAGAGAAAATACTAAGGGCAGCCAGAGAGAAAGGTTGGGTTACCCACAAAGGGAAGCCCATCAGACTCACAGCAGATCTCTCAGCAGAAACCCTACAAGCCAGAAGAGAGTGGGGGCCAATATTCAACACCCTTAAAGAAAAGAACTTTCAACCCAGAATCTCCTATCCAGCCAAACTAAGCTTCATAAGTGAAGGAAAAATAAAATCATTTGGGAACATGCAAATACTCAGAGATTTCGTCACCACCAGGCCAGCTCTATAAGAGCTCCTGAAAGAGGATCTACACGTATAAAGGAACAACAAGTACCAGCTCAACTAAACGGCAAAAGACCCAGCTAGCACTAAAATGGCAATATCAAATTCACACAGAACAATATTAACCCTAAATGTAAATGGACTAAATGCCCCAATCAAAAGACACAGACTGGAAAATCGGATAAAAAGCCAAAACTCACCACTGTGCTGTATCCAGGAAACCCATCTCACATGCAAGGATACACAAAGGCTCAAAATAAAGGGATGGAGGAAGATTTACCAAGCAAATGGAGAGCAAAAAAAAGCAGGAGTTGCAATTC
>NW_016107441.1:955651-985026 GCF_001604975.1 Cebus imitator | reverse complement strand
ATGAAGCAAGCAAAAAGAAAAAGAAGTAAAAGTACATTCCCAAAAGAAAAAGAGAAAAGAGAGTAAAAGTATATCCCCAAAGAGCAAAGAAATAAAAAAGGAAGATCTCAGAAATATAGGATTGATGTTGTAAAAACATTGATAGTAAATACTATCAATCCAAACTGAGTATATCAGATTATATGTATTCTGTAGGAAATCAGAAGTTTACGAAAAGTGTACTAAATATTTTAAAGTTAATACAATTTTGCTATTGTCTGAAAATTAAATAGCTACATATAAAACATGGCTCTCGAAAACATTTAAAATAATCATGAATAGAATATAATTATTCAAAACACCAGGAAAAAATATATATATTTATTCCATCAGACATAAAAAATAATAAAACAAGAAAGCATAAAATGAGTTAGACATCATCAAGATAGCTGACTAGAAGTGCCCAATGTTCATTTCTTCTGCAGAGAAGGGTCGAAACAATAAACAAATAATTACACTTCAAGTGGAGTGTACAACAGAGAATAATGGAGTGCATCAAGGAAGTCATATAAACCCCCTGAGGCATTGAAATTCAGAATAGCAGCAAAGCCAAGTGGAGGGTCCCTGGCGATCCCCATTACCTCCACAGACACCTTCAATCTTACTTGCAGAAGAGCCAAATAATCCTCATGGGTCCTGAGCCTAGTAAAAGGAGATGCCCAGAGTCCACGCAGCAGAATTGTGCCAGAGAATGAACTCACGCTGGATCCATCTCACTCCCCAGGACCCAACTGTTATGGCATAGTGCTATTTTGAGAATAAAGCCACTGCTAAAGCACATCCTTCCTGGGGGCCAATAGCCTCATATCGCTGAGACCCCATCATTATTCCACTACATCCATACAAAGGGCTGCAATGCCACAACCCCAACACAAACCTGTATCAAGGGGTGCAACCATTACCCCAGCACCTGAGCTCACTCAGTGCCTTGTACCCCAAAAAAGAGATGGCCTAGCAGAGTGATGAGACTATCTGCAAAATTGGGAAAATCAACATACCCACCACTAAGGGCCCAATGACTGGCATGCCCAGAACCCACCACCACCAGGAATACTACATCCTCAAGTGTCAAAGCCATCACATACATTCCCATCCCCAGGCCTGAAGGACCAGCCCACCTGGCTCCTACCACCATAAGCAATCCCACCCACCTCATTGTTGGAGATCCATACATCACAAATAACTCCCATAGCCCAAGGATTGGCCCACCTGGTGCCCATCACTGCCAGTAATACTGCTATGGCCAGTGTGTGCTCCCTATCAGGGCCTGAAAACTGGTCTACTTGGAGGCCTGTGCCTCCAGCAAAGCCACATCACTACCTTCACAAACACCCACGTCTAGGCCAATGAGTCATTCACAGACATCACTGACTTTGGTTACAGCCAAAGAAATCACACAGAGACACTATTATGTACATGCAAAACCAAAGCCAAAGCACTCTACTCAATCAGCATTGTAGGACACATCTACAGAAAATAATCTTTTCTTACAACAGCTGCCCCATAAAACAGGAAGAGGTGACTATTTCCCAAATATGTAGATATAAATGCAGTGACAAGAGAATTGTGAAAAACAAGAAAACATGATACCTCTAAAGGAACACAATGAATCTCCAGTAACAGATCTCAAAAAAAAAAAAAAAAAAAAAAAANAAAAAAAGAAAGAAAGAAAGAAAGAAAAAGAAAAAGAAAAAAAGGAAATCTATGAAATGCCTAGAAAGGAATTCAAAGTAATGATGTTAAAGAAACTTAGTGAGATCCAAGAGAATACAGATGGACATTTCAACAATGTCACAAAACCATTTATGATCTAAATGAGGAATACAACAGAGATAGATATAAAAAAAACGAAACAGAAATTTTGAAGCATTCAATAAATAAAATTAAAAATGCAATCAAAAGCTTCAAAAACAGACTAAATCAAGCAGAAGGAAGAAATTCTGAACTTGAAGACAGGTATTTTGAAGTAACCCAGTCAGACCAAATAAAAATGAATTTAAAAGAATGAAGACAGCCTATGGGATTTATGGGACACCAGTATGTGAAGAACTGTTCACATTATGAAAATCCCAGAAGGAGAAGAGACAAAAAGGGGCATAGAAAACTGATTTAATGAAATAATAACTGGAAGTTTTTTAAAGCTGTAATAGAGATGTAAACTTTCAGATCCAGGAAGCTCAAAAGGCCCCAAAAAGGATATAACCCAAACAGGTCTTCCTCAAAGACAATATGGTCCAAATGTCAAAATTCAAAGACAAAATTCTAAAAACAGCAAAAGGAAAGTGTCAAATCAAATATAAGGAAATTCCCCTTGACTAACAACAAACTTATCAACAGAAATCTTGCAGGCCAATAGAAAATGGAATAATATATTCAAAGTGCTGAAAGAAAAACAACTGCCACCCAAGAATACAAAACTCATTATCTTTCAGAAATAAAAGAAAAATAAAGTCTTTCCTAGAGAGGCATAAACAGAAAATCTGTCACCACTAGAATGGCCTTACAAGAAATGCTTAAGTTAGTCCTGTATCTGAAAATAAAAAGACAATATCTGCCATGATGAAAGCACATAAAAGTGTGAAACCCACTAGTAGAGCAGGTCCACAAACCAAAAACAGAAAGAAATTAAATTTTATCACTACAAAAAATATTATTACATCACAAAGATAAATAAGAGAGAAAGAAAGGAACAAAGGATATGTAAAACAATCAAGAAACAACAAGCAGTAGCAAGTCCTAACATATCAATAATAACCTTGAGTATAAGCAGCCTAAATTCTCCAATTAAAAGATATAGATTGCTTGAATGAATTATAAAAACAAAACCTAACTACATGCTGCCTACAGGAAACTAAATTTACAAAGACACAGTAGACTAAAAGTGAAGGAATAGGAAAAGATATTTCATGCAAATGAAAAGCAAAAACAAACAAGAGTAGCTATACTTATATCAGATAAAATACACTTTAATTCAAAATATGTAAAAAGAGACAAAGAAGGTCATTACATAATGATAAAAGGATCACTTCAACAAGAGAATATAACAATTATAAGTATATATCCACTCAGCTTCAGAGCATCCAGCTATAGAAAGCAATTGTTATTATATAAAAATGGAGAGATAGACTTCAGTATAATAATAGTTGGGTCTTCAACACCCAATCCTTAGCATTGGAAGTTTGTTTCTATACAGAAAATCCACAAAGAAATATCTGATTTAAACTGCATTATAGATCAAAATGAGCTAACAGACATTTACAGGACATTTCATCAAACAACTGCAGAATACACATTCTTCCGATCAGCACATAGAACATTCTACAGGATAGGCCATATGATAGAACATAAAACAGGCCTCAACAAATTTTAAAAATCAAAATTAGGCTGTTCTGCCTAAGAAGTAGCCACCCTTTTATTCCTTTAATTAAAAAAAATTAAAATAATATAAAGTATTTTTTCAACCACAATGAAATAAAACTAGACATCAATAAAAAGAGGATCTTTGGAAACTGTACAAATACATGTAAATTAAACAACATGCTCCTCAATGACCAATAGATCAATGAAGAAATCAAGAGGAAAATTTTAAAATTTCTTAAGACAAGTAAAACTGGAAACACAATCATACCAACACCTATGGGAGACAGCAAAAGCAGTTCTAAGAAGATATTTTATAGCAATAAACACCTACATCAAAATAGTAGAAAGACCTTAAATAAATCTAATGATGCAACTGAAGGAACTAAAAATGCAAGATGAATTAAAGCCAAAATTATTAGAAGGAAAGAAATAATAAAGATCAGAGCAGAAATTAACAAAGTAGAGTCTAAAAAATACAAAAGATCAACAAAACGTTGATTTTTTTTTAAAGGTTAAAAAAAAAACATTAGCTAAAGTAACTAAGAAGATATGAGAAAAAATACCCAAATAAATAAAATAAGATACAAAAAAAAAAAGAGGAGACACTAAAACTGATACCACAGAAATAAATGCCAAAAAATTGAAAAAACCTAGAGAAAAATGGCAAAAAAATCTGAACTCATACAACTTACCAAGATTGAACCAGAAAAAAAAGAGAAAACCTAAACAGTTAATCATGAGTAATGAGATTGAATCAGTAATAAAAAGTCTCCCAAGAAAAGCAGGATCGATGACTTCACTACTGAATTCTACCAAACTTATAATTAAGAACTGACATCAAGTCTTCTCAAACTATTCCAAAAAAATTAGGGGCAAGAAATTTTTCAAAAGTCATTCTACAAGGCCAGGATCACTCAGATACTAAAAACAGACAAGGAAGCAACAAAAAAGAAAATTATAAGTCAATATTTAAGACAAACATAGACACAGAAAAATCAACAAAATACTAGCAAATCAAATCCAACAACACATTAAAAAGATTACACACCATGATCAAGTGGGATATATCCCAAGGAAGCAAGGATGGCTACACATATGCAAATCAATAAACATGATAAATCACATCAATAGAATGAAGGGATAAAAACCTTATCAAAAAAAAAAAAACAGTTTTAGTAAAATTCACCATCTCTTCATGATTAAAAATTTGCAACAAACTAAGTATAGAAGAAATGTACCTCAATACAACAAATCCACAGCTAACGTTATACTGAATGGGTAAAAGTTGAAAATGCTCCAAGAACTGGAACAAGACAAAATGCCCATTTTCACCACTCTTATTCAATACAGTGCTGAAAATCCTAGCCAGAGCAATTATGCAAAAGAAAGAAATAAAGAATATTCAAATTAGAGAAGAGGAGGTCTTTTCCTTGGTTTTATATGTAGAAAAACCTAAAGATTCTACCAAAAAACAACTCTTAGATCTGATAAACAAACCTTTAAATTGCAGGATATAAAATCAATGTACAAAATTTAGTAGCATTTCTGTGCACCAGTAACAAACTAGTTGAAAAAGAAATCAGAAAACCAATCCCATTAAAAATAGCTACCAGAAAAAAATATCAACAAACAAATTTAACAAGGAGATTCTACAATGAAAACTATAGAACACTAATAAAAGAAATTGAAGGGGACAAAAAAATAATGAAAGACATTTCATGTTCATAGATTAGAAGGATTAATATTATTAAAATGTCCATACTACCCAAAGCAATCTACAGATTCAATGCAATCCCTATCAAAATACTAATGACAGGCTGGATGCAGTGACTTACTCCCAACACTTTAGGAGGCTGAGGCAGGAGGATAGCTTGAGCCCAGGAGTTTAAGACCAGTTTAGGCAACATAGCAAGACCTGGGCAACACGGCAAAAATTAGCCAGGCAGTGTGGTGCATGCCTGTAGTCCCAGCTACTCAGGACAATTAAGTGGGAGAATCATTTGAGCCTGGAAGGTCAAGGCTGTAGTGAAATACGATTGTGTCACTGTACTCCAACCTGGGCAACACAGCAAGACTGACTGACTGACTGACTGACTCTGACTCTCTCTCTCTCTCTTTCTGTCTCAAAAAAAAAAAAAAAAAACATTCTTCATAGAAATTGAAAAAAAATCTAATATTTGCATGGGAACACAAAAGACCTCAAGTAACCAAAGCACTTCTGAGCAAAAAAGATCAAAGCTGGAGACATCACACTACTTAGCTGCAAAATATAATACAAAGCTATAGTAAAAAAAAATAACAGACACATAGACCTACGAAAAAGGATACAGAAAATAGAAAAAAATCCACATTTTTATAGCTAATTGATTTTCAACAAGATGTCAAGGACATACAGAAAAAAGAAAAGTCTCTTCAGTAAATGGTGCTGGGAAAACTGGATATCCATATACAAAGAATGAAACTAGACCCCTCTCTCACCATACACAAAAATCAACTCAAAATGGACTGAAGACTTAAATATAAGACCTTAAACTATAAAATTCCAGGAAGAAGACATAGGGGAAATGCTTTAAGACATTATTCTGGGCAGAAATTTTACGGAGAAGACCTCAAAAGTACAAGCAACAAAAACAAAAATTAACAAGTGGGATTGTCTCTAACTAAAATGGCTCTGCACAGCAAAGGAAACAATCAACAGGGTAAAGAGACGATCTATAGAATGATAGAAAATATTTGCTAGCTATCCAACAAAGGATTAATTTCCAGAATATGCAAGAAACCCAAACAATACAACAGCAGGAAAAAAAATCTAATTTGAAAATGGGCAAATCTTCTGAATAGATATTTCTCAAAAGAAGACATGTAAAAATATGTATATGAAGTATATTTTTTAAATGCTTTGGCTTTTGTGAATCATGATCGCAATGGGAGGCAGGCTTGGATTGCAGCTCCTACTTGGATGGACAGAGTAGCATGCAGAGGCTCCAACTGTGAAATTTAGCTTCAGAGCCACTGCAGGAATATGCCAGAAATCCTGAAAGGACCCAAAGACCCTCTGAAGGAAGTGGACTGCTCCTGCAGGACCTGGGAGACACCCCAAATACTGTCAGTGCCCAAACTTCAGAAGAGGGAAACGGAGATCGTCTGCCCCAGAACACACACCCTGGGGAAACTGAAGATCTAGTTTTCAGAAGTTTCTGACCTTACCTGGAGCTGGGTCAATATAGAGGGTCGAGCAAAATACGTGAATAAAAGAAGCAGTAGGAAATTCCCTAATAGCTCTCTGGGTCCCCTAGCAAGACACTCCTTTCTGGCACCACAGAGATCCTTCAGGAGGGTGACCAGAGGCATGGGGAAAACGCCACAAGGAGAAGAAAGTCTCAAGCTCAACTTTGTAATAATTTGAACCAGGGAAGAAGCCTCCTGGCCAGAACTCAGGGGAGAACATGAATCCGGCATGCAGACTCCACAGGTGGGGTGTGGTGGGGGAAGAACTAAAGCCCTTTTCTTTCACAGGTGGGAGGTGGGTAGCCTGGGGAAAGCTCTCAACCCGGCTTGCCCACTGTCTGGAAACAGTCTCAGTGCTTTTAGGGGTGTCATGGTGAGAGTGAGACTAGCCCTTCAAATTGTGTGGGAGCTGGATGAGGCCTGTGACTGCCAGCTTTCCCCTACTTCCCTGAGGCAGCCATAATAGTCCTAGTAGCATAACTCCATTGACCTGGAAACCTCACCCCCATCCCTGACAACAGTCACAGCAAGACCCACCCAAGGAGAGCGAGCTCAGACATGCCTATCCCTGTCCCACCTGATGATCCATCCCTACTTACCCTGGTAACTGCAGACAAAGGGCATACACTCTTGTGTGGGGCACAGTGGCTCACACTTGTAATCCCAGCAATTGGGAGACTGAGGTGGGTGGATCACCGGAGGTCAGGAGTTCAAGACCAGCCTGGCCAACATGGCAAAACCCCATCTCTACTAAAAATACAAAAATTAGCCAGGTGTGGTGGCAGACACCTATAATTATAGCTACTCAGGAGGTTGAGGCAGGAGAATCGCTTGTACCTGGGAGACAGAGGTTGCAGTGAGCTATGGCACCACTGCACTCCAGCCTGGGTGACAGAGTGAGACTGTCTCAAAAAAAAAAAAAAAAGGATAGACTCTTTGGAGTTATAGGGCCCTGCCCACTACCAGTTTTTCTCCAAACTACCACAGCTGATGCTCTCTGGAAAGTGCCACCTCCCAGAAACAGGCCAATCAGCACAAAAATAGAACATTAAACCACCAAAGCCAAGAACCCTCACAGAGTCCATTGCAACCCCTGCTACCTCCACCAGAATAGGTGCTGGTATCTATGGCTGAGAGACCCACAGACAGTTCACATCATAGAATTCTGTGAAGACAACCCCCTGTACCAGCCCAGAGCCTGCCTGGTAGACCTGCTGGGTGGCTAGACCCAAAAGATAGATAACAATCACTGCAGCTTGGTGCTCAGGATACCACATCCATAGGAAAAGGGAGGAGTACTACATCAAGGGAACATCCCATGGGAAAAGAGAATCTGAACAACAGCCTTGAACCCTAGACCTTCCCTCTGACACAGCCTACCCAAATGAGAAGAAACCAGAAAACCAACTTTGGTAATATGAAAAAACAAGGCTCTTCAACACCTTCCAAAAATCACCGTAGCTCACCAGCAATGGATCCAAACCAAGAAGAAATCCCTGATTCACCTGAAAAAGAATTCAGGAGGTTATTTATTAAGCTAATCAGGAGGCACCAGAGAAAAGTGAAGCCCAATGTAAGGAAATCCAAAAAAATTATACAAGTGAAGGGAGAGATATTCAAGGAAAGAGATAGCATACAGAAAAACAATCAAAACTTCAGGAAACATTGGACACACTTATAGAAATGCAAAGTGCTCTGGAAAAGTCCCAGCAATAGAATTGAATAAATAGAAGAAAGAAATTTAAAGCTTGAAGACAAGGTCTTTGAATTAACCTAATCCAACAAAGAAAGAAGGATAAGAAAATATCAGCAAAACATCCAAGAAGTCTGGGATTATGTTAAATGACCAAACCTAAGAACAATAGGTGTTCTTGAGGAAAAAGATAATTCTAAAAACTTGGAAAAACATATTTTGGGGAATAATTGAGAAAAACTTCCCCAACCTTGCTAGAGAACTAGACATCCAAATATAAGAAGCACAAAGAACACCTGGGAAATTCACCACAAAAAGATCATCACCTAGGCACAGTGTCATTAGGCTATCTAAGGGTAAGGCAAAGAAAAGAATCTTAAGATCTGTGAGACAGAAGCACCAGGTAACCTATAAAGGAAAACTTACCAGCTTAACAGCAGATTTCTTAGCAGAAACTCTGTAAACTAGAAGGAATTGGGGCTCTATCTTCAGCCTTCTCTAATAAAACAATTATTAGCCAATAATTTTGTATCCATCGATGGGCATTTGGGTTGGTTCCAGGTCTTTGCTATTGTAAACATATTATGCAGCCATCAAAAATGATGAGCTTGTGTCCTTTGTAGGGACATGGATAAACCTGGAAACCACCATTCTCAGCAAACTGACACAAGAGCAGAAAACCAAACACCGCATGTTCTCACTCATTGGCGGGTGTTGAACAATGAGAACACATGGACACAGGGAGGGGAGCACTACACACTGGGGTCTGTTGGGGGAAAATGGGGGAGGGACAGGAGGGTGGGGAGGTGGGGAGAGATAGCATGGGAAGTAATGCCAGATATAGGTGAAGGGGAGGAAGGCAGCAAATCACACTGCCATGTGTGTACCTATGCAACAATCTTGCATGTTCTTCACGTGTACTCCAAAACCTAAAATGCAATAAAAAAAAATCGCTCTATAATTTTGTACCCAGCAAAACTATGCATCATATAATGTAAGAATTTTTCAGACAAACAAATGCTGAGAACATTCGCCACTACCAAGACACAACTATAAGAACTGCTAAAAGGAGCTCTAAATATTGAAACAAATCCTGGAAATGCATCAAAACAAAACTTCTTTAAAGCATAAATCTCACAGGACCTATAATACAAAAATACAATTTAAAAAGCAAAACCATAAATGAAGATACACAGGCAGTAAATAGCATAATGAATGGAAAGGTACCTCATGTTTCAATACTAACATTGAATGTAAATTACCTAAATGCTCTACTTAAAAGACATAGATGTATAAGAACTCACCAACAATCTGCTACCTTCAGGAGGCTCATCTAACACATAAGAACTCACATACAGTTAAAGTAAAAAGGTGGAAAAAGGCATTTCATGTAAATAGACACCAAAAGTGGGCAGGGATGGCTATTTTTATGTTTTTATTTTTATACCAGACAAAACAAATTTTAAAACAATAGCAGTTAAAAAAGACAAAGAGGGACATTATATAATGATAAAAGGCCTTGTCCAACGGGAAAATATCACATCCTAAACATATATGCACCTAACACTGGAGCTCCCAAATTTATAAAATAGTTACAAATAGACCTAAGAAATGAGATGGATAGCAACACAATAATAGTGAGGGACTTCAAAACTCCAGTGACAGCACTAGACAGGTCATCAAGGCAGAAAGTCAACAAAGAAACAATGGATTTAAACCATACCTTGGAACAACTGAACTTAACAGATATATACGGAACATTTCATCCAACAACCACAGAATACACATGTTATTCAACAGTACATGGAACTTTCTCCAAGATAGGCCATATGATGGGTCACAAAATGAATCTCAATAAATTTAAGAAAATCAAAATTATATCAAGCATTCTCTCAGACCACAGTGAAATAAAACTGGAAATCAACTCCAAAAAAATAAAACCCTTCAAAACCATGCAAATACATAGAAATTAAATAACCTACTCCTGAATGAGCATTGGGTCAAAAATGAAATCAAAATGGAAATTTAAAAATTATTTGAACTAAATAACAATTATGACACAGTCTATCAAAATCTCTGGGATACAGCAAAGGTGGTGCCAACGGGAAAGTTTATAGCCCTAAATGCCTACATCAAAAAGACTGAAAGAGCACAAACTGACATTCTAAGGTCACACCTCAAGGAACTAGAGAAACAAGGACAAAACAAACTGAAACCCAGCAGAAAAAGAAAAATAACCAAGATCAGAACAAAACCAAATGAAATGGAAACAAAAAAAAAATACAAATGATAAATGAAACAAAAAGTTGGTTTTTTGAAAAGATAAATAAAATTGATAGACCATTAGCACAATTAACCAAGAAAAGAAGAGAGAAAATCCAAATAACCACAGTAAGAAACAAAATGGGAGATATTACAACTGATATCACAGAAATACAAAATATCATTCAAGGCTACTATGAACAGCTTTGTGCACATAAACTAGAATACCTGGAAGAGATGGATTAATTCCTGGAAAAACACAATCTTCCTAGCTTAAATCAGGAAGAATGAGATACATTGAACAGACCAATGACAAGCAGCAAGAATGAAATGGTAGTTTAAAAATTACCAACAAAAAAAAAGGACAGAACAAGGTTGATTCACAGCAGAATTCTACCAGAAATTGAAAGAATACCTGGTACCAATCCTTGGGAACCCACCCTAATTCATTCTATGAAGTCAGCATCACTCTAATACCAAAATAAGGAAAAGACATGACCAAAAAAGCAAACTACAGACCAATATTCCTGATGAACATAGATGTTAAAATCCCAGGCAAAATACCAGCTAAACAAATCAACAACATATCAAAAAGACAATTCATCATGATCAAGTGGGTTTTATACCAGGAATGCAGGGATGGTTTAACATATGCAAGTCAATAAAAGTGATACACTGCAAAAACAGTATTAAAAACAAAAATTACATGATTATCTCAACAGATGCAACAAAGGTATTCAACAAAATCCAGCATCTCTTTATGATTAAAACTCTCAGTAAAATCAGCATACAGGGGCATATCTCAATGTAATAAAAGCCAATGTAGTACTGAATGGCGAAAAGTTAAAAGTATCCTTTCTGAGAGCTGGAACAAGACAAGGATTCCCACTGTCATCACTCTTCTTCAGCATAGTACTGGAAGTCCTAACCAGAGCAATCAAACAAGAGAAAGAAATACAGGGCATCCAAATGGTAAAGAGGAGGTCAAAGTGTCACTGTTTGCTGACAATGTAATCGCTTACCTTGAAAACCCTAAAGACTCCTCCAGAAAGCTCATAGAACTGATAAAAGAATTCAGCAAAGTTACGGATACAAGATTAAGGTACACAAATCAGTAGCCCTTCTATATGCCAACATCGACCAAGTAGAGAATCAATTCAGGAACTCAACCCCTTTTATGATGGGTGGGGAAAAAAAAAAAAAAAAAAAAAAAACAAAAAAAAAAAAAAAAAAAAAAAAAAAAAAAAAAAACCTTAGGAATATGGGATATACCTAACCAAGGAAGCAAAAGACCTCTACAAAGAAAACTACAAAACACTGCTGAAAGAAATCACAGATGACACAAACAAATGGAAACACATCCCGTGATAGGTAGAATCAGCATTGTGAAAAACACCATACTGCCAAAAGCAATTTACAAATTCAATGCAGTCCTCATCAAAATACCACCAACATTCTTCACAGAATTAGAAAAAAAATTCTTAAAAAAAAACAAAAGGTGGAAAAAGGACACCCTTTTCAACAAATGTTGCTGGGATAATTGGCTAGCCACATGTAGGAGAATGAGACTGAATCCTCATCTCTCACCTTATAAAAAATCAACTCAACATGGATTAAGGACTTAAATCTAAGACCTGAAACTATACAAATGCTAGAAGATAACATTGGAAAAGCCCTTCTGAACATTGGCTTAGGCAAGGATTTCATGACCACAAACTCAAAAGCAAATGCAATAAAAACCATGATAAATAGCTGGAACTTAATTGAACTAAAAAGCTTTTGCATGACAAAAGAAACAGTCAGCAGAGTAAACAGACAACCCACAAAGTGAGAGAAAAATCTTCACAATATATATAGCTGACAAAGGACTAATATCCAGAATCTACAATGAACTCAAGCACATTAGCAAGAAAAAAACAAACAATCCTATCAAAAAGTGGGCTAAGGATGTGAATAAACAATTCTCATAAGAAAATATACAAATGACCAACAAATAAATGAAAAAAATGCTCAGCATCACTAATGATCAGGGAAATGCAAAACCACAATGCAATACCAATTATTCCTGCAAGAATGGCCATAATCAAAAAATCTGAAACCAGTAGATGTTAGTGTGGATGCATCAGGAAACACTTCTACACTGCTGGTGGGAATGTAAACTAGTACAGCCACTACAGAAAACAGTGTGGAGATTCCTTAAAGAACTAAAAGTAGAACTACCATTTGATCTGTCAATCCCACTACTGGGTACCTACCCAGAGGGAAAAGAAGTCATTGTACAAAAAAGATACTTGCACGCTCATGTCTATAGCAGCACAATTTGCAATTGCAAAGTTGTGGGACCAACCCAAATGCCCATCAATCAACGAGTGGAGTATATACAATGGAATCCTACACAGCCATAAAAAGGAATGAATTAACAGCATTCACAGCAACCTGGATGAGATTGGAGACTATTACTCTAAGTGAAATAACTAAGAAATGGAAATCCAAACATCGTATGTTCTCACTGATATGTGAGAGTTAAGCAATGAAGACACAAAGGCATAAGGATGATACAATGGACTTTAGGGACTTGGGGGAAAGAGTGAGAGGGGGTGAGGGATAAAAGACTACAAGTATGATGCACTGTATACTGCTCAAGCGATGGGTGCACCAAAATCTCACAAATCATGACTAAAGAACTTGCTCATGTAACCAAACACTACCTGTACCCCAACAACCTATGGAAAAATAAAAATTAAAAATTAAATGCTTAACATCACTAATCATCAGGGGAAATGAAAATCAAAACCACAATAAGATATCATCTCAGCCAGTTAGAATGGCCATTATCAAGGAGACAAAAAATAGCAAATGCCAGTAATGATGCCAAGAAAGAGGAACTCTTACTATTGGTAAAAATGTAAATTCATATGGAATTTCTTGTATTATGGAAAACAGAATGGAGATTGCTCAAAAAACTGAAAATAGAACTGCCATATAATCCAGGAATCCCACCACTAGGTATATATACAGAGAAAAGGAAATCAGTATATAGAAGAGATACTTGACCTTCTATGTTTATTTCAGCAGTATTCACAATAACCAAGATATGAAATCAACTTGTGTCCATCAACAGATGAATGGACAAAGAAAATGTGGTATATATACATAATCGAATACTAAAAAGAAAAAAATATTCTCATTCATGGCAACATGGATGAGCCTGGAAGACATTATGTTAAGTGGGGTAAACCAGACACAGAAAGATAAATAACCACATGTTCTCACTCACATGTGGAAGCTAACAAAGTTGATTTCACTAAGTAGAAAGTAGAATAGTGGTTACCAAAGGCTGGGAATGGTAGGGGTGCAGGGAAATAAGGATAGTTGGTTAATGGATAAAAATTGCAGCTGGCTAACAGGAATAAGTTCCAGTGTTCTATAACACTGCAGAGTGACTATAGTCAACAATAATTTTTTGCATATATTTTTAATGTTACCAGCACAAAGAAATGATGGATATTTGAAGTGATAAATATGCTAACTCCCCTGATTTGATCATTATATAGTATATACATATTCAAAATATCACACTGCTTTCCATAAATGTTCAATTATTATGTGTCAATTAAAAGTGATAGTAACAAATTTTCTTTACCTATGGGAAAAAATAACAAACAAAGTGATAAAGAGAAAAATGCATTTAAAAGATCAGAAAAAAAAATCAACCATTTAAGTAAATACTAAGAAACCATGAAAATCAACATTCTACTTTATTAATCCTTAGGAAGATTTACACATTGATTTATTAAAATCAATTTATTTTAAAATCAAAAACTCAATTTATTTCATTTGTCCAAAAATTTCTTTTATGTCTCTTAGAAAAGAAAATTTACCTTCTTTCTTTTTTTTTTTTTTTTTTTTTTTTTTTTTTTATTTTTTTTTTTTTTTTTTTTTTTTGAGATGAAGTCTCACCTCACCTCACACTGTCACCCAGGCTGGAGTGTAGTGGCATGATCTCCGCTCACTGCAACCTCCTCCTCCTGGGTTCAAGAGATTCTCCTGCCTCAGCCTCCTGAGTATCTGGGATTACAGGTGCCTGCCACCATGCCCAGCTAATTTTTTTTAATTTATTTATTATACTTTAAGTTCTGGGGTACATGTGCAGATTGTGCAGGTTTGTTGCATAGGTATACCTGTGCCATGGTGGTGGTTTGCTGCATCCATCACCCGGTCATCTACATTAGGTATTTCTGCTAATGCTATCCCCGCTAATCCTCCCACCCCACACCCCACTATTCCTCCCCTAGCCTCCCATCTCAAAGGCCCCAGTGTGTGATGTTCCCCTCCCTGTGTCCATGTGTTCTCATTGTTCAACTCCCACTTATGAGTGAGAATATGTGGTGTTTGTTTTTCTATTCTTGAGTCAGTTTGCTGAGAATGATGGTTTCCAGTTTCATTCATGTCCCTGCAAAGGACATGAATTCATCCTTTTTTATGGCTACATAGTATTCCATGGTGTATATGTGCCACATTTTTTTAATCCTGTCTATCATTGATAGGCATCCGGATTGCTTCCAAGTCTTTGCTATTGTGAACAGTGCCACAATAAACATACGTGTGTATGTGTCTTTATAGCAGAACAATTTATAATCCTTCGGGTATATACCCAGTAATGGGATTGCTGGTTCAAATGGTATTTCTATTTCTAGATCCTTGAGGAATCACCACACTGTCTTCCACAAGGGTTGAATTAATTTATACTCCCACCAACAGTGTAAAAGCATTCCTATTTCTCCACATCCTCTCCAGCATGTGTTGTCTCCTTATTTTTTAATGATCACCGTTCTAACTGGCATGAGGTGGTATCTCAATGTGGTTTTGATTTGCATTTCTCTAGTGACCAGTTATGATGAGCTTTTTTTCATATGTTTGTTGGCTGCATAAATACCTTCTTTTGAAAAGTGTCCGTTCATATCCTATGGAGAAAATTTACTTTCTAATAAATAATTTACATTAGAAAAATAAATGTTATAAACATTCAAAAATAAATATAAATCAGTTTAACAACTCTCTTAATGCCAAAAAAAAACCTCTCAAAATGAGCGACGTCCCCTAACACACATGACTAAATTTGATACTACTGAAAGGAGATACCTCTAAAACCAAGTAACACACACCAAAAAAAAATGTTTAAAAGTTAGAGAAATGAACAAAGACATTACAGATCACTTAAACATTAAGAAATCAGGTTTGCAATAGTATTATAAGAGAAAGAGAAAAAGTTTTAAAAAGAAGCCTAGCCAGGCACAGTGGCTCACAGGTGTAATCCCAGCACTTAAGGAGGCCAAGGCAGGTGGATCACTTGAGTTCAGTAGTTCAAGGCCAGCCTGGGTATCCTGGTGGAACACTGGCACTACAAGAAATACAAAAATAAGCCAGGTATGGTGGCCGCAGCTACTCAAGAAGCTGAGGTAGGAGAATCACCTGAGCCTGGGGAGGTCGAGGCTACATTGAGCTGTAATTGCACCACTATACCCCAGGCTGGGTAACCGAGTAAGACCCCACCAAAAAAAAAAAAAACCTTAAAAAAATAAATAATAATATAAAGGATAAAATGCATAATAAAAATATTAGTTTTTTTTTAAATTAAATACACCTAAATCTTTTACTGGAAAGGTGAACAAAAATTAAGACAAAAGGATACAAATAATATAAATTAATTATGTCGATTTAGCAAACTACATACTCTGTAATAAGGGAATACATCTTCCTTCCAGCACTCACAAAAGTTATAAAAATCTATCATTTATTAAGCCACAACGAATACCTCAATAAGGTACAAAAATAAAGGTACAGATCATATTTCAGAGCATAATGCAATAAAATTCAAAATTAAAGTTTCAAGTTTTAATATAACTACTTAAAAATTATTAATGTTCTCCCAAATAATTTTTTAGTAAAAGTGGAAATCAAAATCATTATTACAAAGTATTTCAAGAATAATAAAATTTGAGGCTACTGCATTCCAAAATATATGTGAGGTACTCAAAGCTGTATGTATACTAAAATTTAAAACTTCACATGTATCATTACTCAACAAGAAAAAGTGGAAACAAATGTAAGAATTGAAGACAATGTTAGAAAAAGAATAAACTCAGGTAAGCAAAAATAATAGATCCAAAAGCAAAAAATTAATAAATTACCCAAAGAACCATTAAATGTTTAAAAATAATTATAGAACACCTAATAGAGGAAGATACTAAAGCAAATTAAAAATATTGGAAATAAGAATGATTTTCTTTTTTAACTATAAAGAATATGCATAACTCTAGGCTAACAAATTTTAAAAATCTCATTGAAATAGTTTCTTTTCTATGAAAAGATAAGTTAAAATTTACTTAGACACAATGAAAACTTGACTATTTAAATAGCAGAAAAAAAAGACTGAAATAAAAATTCAACCCACATGGTGTTTTATATGCAAAAATTAATTTACAAAAGGTTAAAAATTAAAATTAAAATGTAATTCTTAAAAGAAGAAGAAAATGTGTGAATTTTTTTCAACTTAGAATAAATAGGTAATTCCAATGGGTAGCCCCTGCTGAGATCCACTGGGTAGCCCAGGCTGACAGCCACTGTTTTGAGGGAAAGGGTGCTAATAGAAGGAACCCAGACCAATTTGAGCAGGCTGACCCATTATTAGCAGGGAGTTTGGAGACAGCCTGGATTCAAAATCCAGCTCTTCCACATACAAACTGTGCTTATTTGGCAAGCATGTGTACTTCTCTGAACCTCCACGTTCTCATCTACAAGATAGGAATTATAGTCCCTTTCTTACAGAATTACTATGAAGATTAAATGGAATAAGACCTGTGAAGAGTTCAGCATAGTTCTTGGCTCATAGTAACTGTTCAATAAATGGAAGCAATATTTAATGTTATCACTAAACATCGTACCTAGTATAATGGCATAAAGGAGGAAAAGGAGGACATGAGTTTCTCATGATAGTTGAGTACTTCTAACTACTTTATATCATTATCTCATTTTGTTGCCTCAACAAATCCAGCAGGAAAGTACTAGAAAGGGGTTAAGAGATAAATGAAGATAGAAGCATTTTGTGAGCCATAAGAGCTTCCCTGACACAGAAGATTTTTAATGTCATTATTATTGGTCTCATTTAACTAAAAAGCTTCTTGAAGAGAGTCTGCTAATAGTATCTCAGTGATGTTCTCTGCCTCCCCACTCCTGGCCTGACATTCCCCTTCCTGATCTAGCTGCATTCCTCTCTCATCTGAAAAAGAAAGAAGTGAAATGAAAGCCTACAGCAAATTCTTCTTGGCTTTTCTACCTCACTGGCAGAGCAGAAAGTGAACCTGATGAATGGGCATACAGGAAAGTTCCTGGGCTGAAACAAGGAGAAACCATCACCTCAAGCAGGTTGCAGCTAAAAGGACCGCAAGAAAGTTTCAGGCACATGGGCTCCCACCTGAAGGGTGCCTGCACTCTCCGTTCTCTCATTCTTTGCCCTACTGTCTGCTCTCACCAGCTTGAGTCTCAGGTAACTCTGGGCTTAGGCCTGAGCCTCACAGTCTGCAGTTGGAAGATTCCAGGTCCTAGTTTAGCTCCGCCATTTGCTGCAAGCAAGATACTTCCTGTTCAGAGCCCTCCTCTGTTTTATGATCCATTAAATGAGAATAATCATCCCAGACCTCTCATCTACCTTTTATGGGTTTTATAAGGCCTGAGGATCCATGGGAGAAAATACATGAAAATTTATATTACTGGCCAAAAATACAAGGCAAGGCATGCAACCAATGCCGGGCATCAACAGTGTTTTTATGTAATGTGGAAGATATTCATTACCCGCTTCACTTAATAGTAGAGTTTCATTTGGACTTACATTTCAACTAAAGACTCGGTGATAGAATTGTAGATATCTACAGGGTGACAGAGAAACTAGTTTGGGGTCAAGGGCCATTCTGAGGTCTCTGACATCCTCCCCTACATAACCCACCCTCAATTTGCCCATGTTGAGACCTCCTCCAGGTTGACCCAGGGTTATATTACATCATGAATTCACTTCTCAGTGAATTATGAGTATAGCTCCTAATCATTCTAATGAGTATAGCTTACATTTTTTAAAACCCTCTAAACAGGATCTTATTTTGGTAGTCATCAGGCACCCTAGAGAAAGACAACACGTGGACCCTTGTCTCTTTTTGGCAGGTGGAAATAAAACATACTTGGCAAGACTATACAAGCATTAACTGAAAAGAAATTATTAACTACTTAGCACAGGCCTGGCACAATGGCCTGAGTGGTGGTCAGGGTCAAGGTGGCCTTTAGCACTGGTAAGCCCAGTCTCCAGGAGCACCATCCTACGTAGCTTGCTAGGATTATCAGAATACCATTACCTTTTACCTCGGTCACTACAACAGCCCCCTAACTACTTCCCCCACCTTCAGACTTATCCCCGGAATATGTGCTCCACTCGAGGGACCTCACCAATACTCAAGTCTGACTGTCTCACTTCTCAGCTTAAAACCTTTTATTAGTTCCCCATTTCCCCAAGATCAAGTTGAAACTTGATCTATTTAAAGTGGCTTAAAGAATCCTGTACCATCAGGGTATTGCTCCTTTCCTAGCCCAGTCTCTTCTCTGAAATCTCCCTATGTCCCAGCCCCTGCTGCCCTTCTCTCAGTTCCCTCAGTGAGCTGTACCCCCTCTTATTTGTGGCTCTTTGCACTTGCTGTGCCCTACCCAGAATGTCCCCACCACCCTGATTGTCCATCTCTCCCTCCACCCTACCGGCCTCAAGCCTGACACTTCTAAAGCTTACTCATCCCTCAATATCACTTCCTCTAGGAAGCTTTTGCAATTCTAGACTAGGGTGTATCTCTGCTATGTGCTCCCAGAGCAACTTGCCCTTCCCATCAGAGTATATTTCACACTTTGCAATGATGGCTTAATCCTCCGTCTGCTCCACTAGATGGTAAGCCATGTGTGGAGACAGACTATACCAAATCCCCAGCACCTAACAAAGGAGGGAAGAAAGGAGGGAGGGAAGGCAGGAAGGACAGAGGGAGACAATGAGGGAAGCAAAGAGGAAACTGCCTTGCCTATCCAAGGTTTTCCTTATTCAGGCTCTTGCTTTTTCTTTATATTTGGGTTTATTCTTCATCTGACTTTTGGGAGAAAAAAGTGAAAAATGAGGAAGTGTTCCAACAAACTGAAATAGGGCATTATTATTAAAAAGAGAAGTTAAAGCCTGAAGGTTTATTCTTTAAAAATCAGTATATATGTCTGTGTCTGAGAAACTTACTCATATAAATAAGGAAAAAAAATCAAAATCAAGATTCATAATGCCTCTGAGCCAAGGGTTTCTTTTGAGAAAGCTCCTTGAAACAGCTAATTCCTCACACAGAGAGAAACAAAAGATCCCAGAGTCCTGGCTGAGATATTAACAAATTATCCTGAAATAAGGTACAATCACCCCTTCTTTGTTATCTCATAGAAACTGATATCAGCTCCACCTGTCTGTGCCTTGTTGTTGGGACCCAGACCTGAGCTATGTGTGCCCCCAAGACTCAATACCCTGACTGACACAGAGTAGATGTTCAAGAAATGCTTTCTGCGTGAGTGAATGAATGACCTTTACTCATAGTCCTCCTTGAGCAAGCACCCTATATCCTTCATTCTTGCAATGCCGATTTATTTCCTGTCTATTAAGCACCAAATAACAATACCTTATGGATGTTACAATTTCTTGGAGAAGGTAGATAGTAAGCATATAACTCCAAGTATTCTCAGTGTTTGGAAAGAGACATTCACTGTGCATTTGTAGCCTACAAGAAGAATCAATGTAAGCTGAGATCTCTAACAGTTGTATGGAATTTGGTCTGGCAAAATGTGGGGATGTGGGAGAGAACATTCTAGGAAATGGGGCAAGTATATGAGAAGTGTCCAAATGGAAAAATGCGGCCACACAAGAGGTTGTGAGAGGAAACATCCTCCAAGCCTGAAAGCCAGCACAGTGTGGTGCAGCAGCTTTCATATGTCGTCCCAGCAGGGAAGCCCTTTCTTCCAGTAAAATCCTCTGTAGAAACCATTAATATAAAGCATAAAAATAGAGCTGCTGTGGTTGGAGCCACTGCTGTATTTGCCAAGGGAGGCAAATATTTTAGCCCATGGCTCCTCAGACTACAACATGCATACAAATCACCTGGGATCTTGTTAAAAGGAAGATTCTGATTCAGGAGTTCTGGTTCTGGAGCGAGGCCTGAGATTTTGCATTTCTAGCAGCCTCGGTGATATTGTGGCTGCTCCACCAACATCTCTTTGAGCCATAAGATCCCAGAGACTGACAAAACAGCCAGGAACCAAGAGAAAGCTCAGGATGGCCACGTGGCCTCTTCAGATCTGAAGGAAGTTCTGTGCAGGGTGTATTAAAAGGGTGTCTGAGCGCCTCTTAGAATAGCTATCATCAAAAAGAAAAGAAACAAATGCTGGTGAGGTTGTGGAGAAAAGGAAACCCTCTATACGGCTGGTGGGAATGTAAATTGCACAGCCATTATGGGAACTAGTATGGAGGTTTCTCAAAAAAATAAAAGTAGAACTATCAATATTATCTAGCAATCCAATTTCTGGGTATGTACCCAGAGGAAATAAAATCAGGATCTTAAGAAGATATTTGCACCCCCATGTTCAACACCACGTTATCCACAATAACCAAGATATGAACACGTAAATGTCAACAGATAAATGGATAAAGACATTGTGGTATATGTACATAAGCAATGGAATATTACTCAGCCTTAAAAAAGAAGAAAATCCTGCCACTTACAACACAGATGAACTTGAAGGACATTATGCAAAGTGAAATAAACCAGACACACAGAAAGAATAATACTGCATGATCTCACTTATATTTGAAATCTAAAATACTGAAACATAGAAAGCACAGAGTAGAACTCATAGAAAGCACAGAGGGAGAAATGGGGAGATGTTGGTCAAAGGATACAAAGCTTCAGTATGTAAATTCAGTTATTATATATGAGTTCTGGAGACCTAACATCCAGGAATGTGACTGCAGTTAACAGCACTGTACTATATACTTGAAATGTGCTAAGGGAGTAGATCTTAAATGTTCTCCCCACACAAAAAGTATTCATGGCCATGCAAGGGGCTAAATATATTAATTAGCTCGATTGTGGTAATCTATTCACAATGTGTACATATATCAAAACATTGCATAGTACATTTAAATATATACAACTTCTATTTGCCAACTATACCTCAACTTTTAAAAATCAATATGTGGATCTATACATAAACTTGAGATACTGTGAGTTAAGGGTCTGGGCATATTGCTATTGAAGTTGTGTGTATGTGCTCAAATCTGTTTCCATGTATGTGTGCATGTGTGTGTGTGTGGTTATACACACCTCAACCAGTGCTCACGATAGAATAAGACTGATGGGCACTATAAATAGTTCCTGGGAGCTACAGCAGCATAATCCGGATTTAGAAGAAAATCAATTATTTGATCTGTCACTCTGATGTCAGCAGGTCATCCACAATCCACCCAACTCTTGCTCTGTTATTTTAGTGCCACGAATGAAAAAGAGAAAGAGATACTCAGAGCAAGGCTTCAGCTTCTTGGGGAGGAGTTAGGAAATGTGTCTCAAAAAGAATTGTCTCTCCACCCAAGTATTGGTTAAACGGTCTCACTGTACCCCAGGGTGCCCCAAAATGGCACATAATCATAGGGTGCCTGTGCCTGGAAGGTAAAAGGCTAGGATTTCCTTGGGATTTCAGGGATATTTGTAGGTCCCCTGGCCCAAAGCTGATACTCCACCACCTGTTACAATGTCTAAAATCACGCTATTGGAGTTTGTGCTCTTGTAATCTAAAGATTTCCAGGCTTCGGATTTTCGTTCATATGTGAGGGATAATACTTTAAGCTTCTATCATGTAATTCTTTAGGGAGTTTGAAGACCAGTAAGTGAAAGCAAGGCCTTATGGAATGAGATCCTGGATATGAGCCACTGGTTCTATAAAACCACCGAAAGAGCAAATGTGATCCTTGGTCATGTTAATAAGAGTAGAGAGTACAAATTAAAGGAGATGATGATCCTAAAGAATTTCATGTATTCAGAACCTATGGAATAGCCAGAGTGATCACAAAAGGCAAATCCTTGCCTTGCTTCTTCACAACTTAAAGCCTTTGTAAACCAAAAATAAAATTCTAAGCTCCCCCAATCATCTGAATGGACCCTTCCTCTCAGCAAGGGCATCCCAGGGCCCAACATGCATCATTATACCCTCCTCCCTTTTAGAATTACTGATAGAGGCCGGGCATGGTGGCTCAGTCCTGTAATCTCAGCGCTTTGGGAGGTCAAGGCAGGCAGATCATTTGAGGTCAGCAGTTTGAGACCAGCCTGGGCAACATGCAAAACTGCATCTCTACTAAAACTACAAAAATTAGCACGGTATGGTGGCACATGCCTGTAATCCCAGCTACTTGGGAGGTTGAGGCAGGAGAATAGCTTGAACCTGGGAGGCAGAGGTTGCAGTGAGCCAAGATCGTGCCACTGCACTCCAGCCTGAGTGACAAGAGCAGAACTCTGTCTCAAAAAGACAAAACAAAAGAATTACTGATAGAACAGACTATGTCTGATAAGAAACATTTACACTCTATTCTCTCTGAAGTCTGCTACCTGAAGTCTTCATCTGCATGATAAAACCTTTGTCTCCACCATACCTTATTGTAACCTAGACATTCTTTTCTATTAATAATAACTCTTTCAACCAATTGCCAATCAGAAAATCTTTAAATCTATCTATGGAAGCTGACCCACCCCACCCCACCACTTCAAGTTGTCCCACCTTTCCAGACTGAACCAATGTATGTCGCATAGGTATTGACTGATATCTCATGTCTCTCTAAAATGTATAAAACCAAGGTATACCCTGACTACCTTGGACACATGTTGTCAGGACCTCCTGAGGCTGTGTCAGGAACACATCCTTAAGCTTGGCAAAATAAACTTTCTACATTGATTGAAACCTGTCTCAGATACTTTTGATTTATATCTTTTAGCATCTGGCCATTGCTCTTACAGAATCCAAAGTCTTCAAATGACCTGTGAGATCCTGTACCATGCAGCCCCATTCACCACTCTGGCCTATGTCTCCTGCTGCTCATTGCCTTATCAAGCTCTACCCACATTGGCTCTCTTGTTCCAAGAACCATCCCTTCCTCAGGACCTTTGCACATGCTGTTTCCTCTGCTTGGACTGTTCACCTCTCTCCTCTCCCTGTTCACCTGGCCAGCTCCTGTTTACCCTACAAGTCTCAGCTTAAATGCTACTTTTTTAGAGGAGACTTCTATGCTTCCACAACTCCACAGCCCATGCACCTGAGCATCTTTTTCTGCTCCATTGTAGTAGTTGTTGTAATGCTATAGTAGTAACAGCAGCTAACATTTTCTCAGTGTTTATAACATGCCAACTTTGGTTCTAGATACTTTTCATTTTTAACTACTAATAACAACCCTAATGAAGTAGCTATTATTATCTTCCCTTCCCCCACTCAACAGGCAGGGGAACTCTGGGCCAGAAAAGTCAAACAAGCTATCCAACAGTTCCAAAAGGTAAATGGTGGGGCTATGGTTCAAATTCACCAAGTAGGCTTCAGAATTATCTGCTCAATGAATATTTTCTCCATAGCACTCAGAGGCCAGGAATCAGATCTTTCTTAACACCTAATCACCAGTATGTAGCACAAAGCCTGGCACATGGTAGGTCCTATATAAATATTTGTTGCATGAGTAAATGAACGAATGAGTTAGGATGAGGCCCAAGGATAATAACCTAGATGGTGAAAAGTCTAGAAATTATATCATAAGAGAAATGGCTGAGGGTGAAGACAGTGCTTAACTAAGAGAAAATATGCAGGGCCGACTTGAAAAGTGAGAAGGGCCGGGCACGGTGGCTCAAGCCTGTAATCCCAGCACTCTGGGAGGCCGAGGCGGGTGGATCATGAGGTCAAGAGATCGAGACCATCCTGGTCAACATGGTGAAACCCCATCTCTACTAAAAATACAAAAATTTAACTGGGCATGGTGGTGCGTGCCTGTAATCCCAGCTACTCAGGAGGCTGAGGCAGGAGAATTGCCTGAACCCAGGAGGCGGAGGCTGCGGTGAGCCGAGATCGCGCCATTGCACTCCAGCCTGGGTAACAAGAGTGAAACCTCGGTTAAAAAAAAAAAAAAAAAGAAAAGAAAAGTGAGAAGGAAACAGACTTCTGAGTGGCTGCAGAGAGCAGGGCCAGAAACAATGGTTAAAAAGCACAGGAAATAGATTTCAACTCAGTAAAAAGACCATCACTCAGCAGATGCCAAACTATAAATGCTTCCCTTAGGTAGTGAGGGCCCCATCACAGTAAGTATGCAAACACAGGCTACATCAACATTGTGTAGGAAGGCATCTGGAAGGAGTCAAGCTACAGATAGAAATCCAGACTGGATCGGTTCTGTGTGCCCCACCCCTAATAGGCTAAGGATCTGTGAGTCCACACACTCCTCTTCCCACCCATCATCCCTAGACATTCAAAAGGAAAAATTTTAGCAGGGAAATATACCCACAGGGGTTGTCATAATTTGTTCCTCACTAAAAATAGAAAGATGGACTGGTGTCATAAAAAATACAGTAGCAAAAGGCTCTCCCTTATTGTGAAAGCCACTCAGCCCAGGATCAAAGTTGGGATCAGATGAAACAATGAGGCCATTTCCTACCCCAGCAAAACTGCAGTCGGGTGCTTCCACAGCTCAGCTGCCCTGCCTCTCTCAGATCACAGCACCGCTCTCATGGATGAAAGGGACAGTCTGGTGTTCCTTGAAGCTTGTGGCTGGGTACTTTTCATTTGCATTTAATTGAATAGAGCAGGCGGCAAAGAGGTGCTCCTACTAGATGACATTTCAGGGCCTTCCTTGCTTATATTTTGATTTTGTGAATGAAGTTAGGTTGAATTGGAGCATGTCAGAAGTAGGAAGGAACTTAAATATCATCTAATCTACTCCCTTTGCCTTAGAGAGATGGAAATTCAGGCACAGAGAGGGGAGATAGCTTGTCCAAGGTAATACAATAAATTCTAGAAAAATTGGAACTCAACCACTTATCTCCTGACCTCTAGTTTGCAGTCTATCTTTCTCCATTTCTCCAAGAGTGTTTTCACAGAGTTGGTGCTTTCTGAGGTCAGGCAGTCCCCATATATCCAGCTTGTTTTGCATCATCTATGTGGAGAGCCATTACCATGGATGGAGGCTCCACTTGGGACCAGGAATTAACTCCCAACTCTTAAATAATTTTTTCACAAAGACTAGATAATTTGGTTTCTTCTTATCCAAGCCAGGGGATCTGAAAGCAGGAGCAGAATAGAGACCAGAAAGACAAGTGCCCAAATAACCTGCATGACACCTGCCAGCATTCTGATTTCTATTTGGAGACTGGGTCATGAAACCTTTGCATTGAAACAAAACAAAACAATATAAATATAAATACATATATTTATATTTATAGAAAGAGAGAGAATGAGTAAGCTGAAATAATCTTAAAGATCTCCCAATCCTGTGATTCCCCAAGTACTACTTCCTGTATGTGCCATGCTGACAAAAAAAAATGTTTAATAATAATATTTCTAAGTATGCATACAACTGTTGGCACACCTTTCCCAAGAAAAGCCCTCCTTTATTTGATATTATGTTCTTCCTTCTTTTATAGTTATAGTATATCTTTTATTTTATAAAATGATAGTGATAGTTGGTTTTCTATCTTGAATTTAATATTCTTACCTGCCAAAATGAAAATTGACAACAAAGTTGACAACATGGGCCGGGTTCTCTCCATTTTTTGGAAATTTTAGAAATTCACAAAGTCTTGAAACTACAGTCTTCCTTTTTACAACTGTCAGACTAGAGGACCCTGAAATAAAACAATGTTTCCCAGTTCTTACAGTCTGTTACAAACCAAATCCAAAGCTTGAAGAGTGGTCAAACTACTCTACTCCTAACTCGGTATTAAAATGACTGTTAAGATCCTGGGCAAATTTGCTTAATTTTGAGCCTCTAGCTTCACATCTAGAAAGTGGACACAATAATCCCTGCCCTGACTTCTTCACAGGTAGCAGAAGGTCAGCATGTGTGAAAGTGCTTTGAATGTAACAAGATAGAATAATCAGTTCTGTACAAGCAGCTGCAAGCCCTAATGCCTGCAGGGCTGGCAGGAAATGGGAACAAGTGAAGCAGGCCAAGTGTGACTGAACAGACAGCAGCCTCCTCTCAGTCTCAGTAGTGAGAATGCAATGAGGCAGGGTGGGGAGTGGGACAAACTAGCAGGTTCAGTATCTGAAGGGAGGAGAGTGGCTATACCAGACAACGTTTGCCACGTAGTAATGTGGGTTCAATGTAACCAGATATTCTCATTTTCAGAAATACTGGAACCTTACATTTGTATGTGCTATGTTTCTGATTTATAAACATGGGTCACAAATTCAAACTTTAAAAATTGTGAGAGACAAACAGAACGTGCCATATCGGGATTGCCTATATGTAAGCCCCTGGTCTCAGTGACTCCACATATATCTTTTTCTGAAAGTCCCATAGGAAAGTCATATCAGTAAGTGCCAAAGCAAGCTTTATTGCCTAACAAGAACACAGCTCAAGACGACACTGAACAATACAAATGTGCAATGAAGACCAGCCCCCAAGGGTCGATATACACATTTCAGAGTTAGGCAAGAGATAAAGCTGGTTGAAGAAACATTTCATGAACTAGGACAACACTCTCTGTAAAAGCTTACCCACTAGTCTAACATAATAGATCATTTCTCTGTCCTCTTACCCAATTTGAAACACAATTTCCTCATCCTAAAAATGGGGCAAATTATACATGTTAAATTATACATATCTAATATATCTACTTATATGAGACATTGTGTATAATTTGAACAAAACGAGGCTGGTAAATATGTGGCAAGATCGTTTTGTTCCTGATAGGAGGATGATGATGGTAACAAATTGCATGGCAGGCACTGTTTGAAGAGCTCTCTAGATATATTAATCAATTAGATCCTGATGGCAACTCAATAAGATAGATACTCCTATCATCAGCATTTTACAGACATGAAAACTGAGGCACAGAAAGGCTAAGTAATTGCTCATGTTACACAGCTGAAAAGTGGCAGCACTGGACCCCATTGAGAGCAGCCTTCTTCCCTGCTGTGCCTCAGAATTCTTGTCAATAGTGATCCCAGAGGCTCCTACCAACGAATCAAGTTATCAGGCAGGTTAAAATTTGTCTTCTCAACTCTAGCCCAGTGCAATGCTTGGCACAGAAGAGATTTTATTACGCTTATTAAATATGGGCTCCCTTCCTCATACTTCATACTTTGTTGTAAAGACCAAATCATAGGATGTGTGTAAGACAGAGTATCTCAGCCTCAGCACTGCTGACATTTTGGGTCATAGTTCTTTGTTGTGGGGACTGATCCATGCATTTTAGGGAGTGTGGCAGCATCCCTGGTCTCTACTCACTAGACACCAGTATCACACTCACTTACCACCCATCCACCACAGCTCTGAGAACAAAAATGTCTTCAGACATTGTCAAAGGTCTCCTGGGAGACAAAACTGTCCCCAGTTGAGAACCACTGCTATAAGGCATGATTAGTCAAACTCCTCCTCCTGTACCCTCAGTGATTCACTCTGCTTCACTTGGCTTCTCACAGCTGCCGAGCCCCACCCTGCACTGGGAGTTATCTTCACTCCTTACTGTGGAATAACAGGCATCTCCCCAGGAAATGCCTACTCTGCTGTTCTAAAACAGCTCCCCAAGAACTTTCCATTTTAAGGGTTTCATTGTTAATACCTGTAGGAAGTGGATGAGGCTTGGGGAATAACAAACAAGACAGGGATGGGGAAATAAAAGTTCCAGAGTTTTCATAACAGTAGAAATATGTTAGACTACCTGTCGGGTTAATGCAAAAGTAATTGCAGTCTTTGCCATATATCCCAGCCAGCGCCCTTTCAAACCATCATCTATATAAGGCCCAGCACATGGGAAGCACTCAGGTGAATTATGACTATAAACAGTGATGATCTTAAATTATTGCCTCTTCATTCAATAAACAGCCTTTCCATACCTGCCAGGTGCCAGCAATTTTGTAATTGCTTTACTTACATCAACCTACTCCTAATACTTACAAGGGAGGAACTATTACTACATGGGCAGTTTACAGATCAAAAAATTGAGCTTTATTGATGCCGGAAAACTTGCCGAGCTCAGACTAGACAGTGGGAGAACAGGACTCAAGCCTGCCACCACCACAGCAGACAGAAGGTGGCTGGGACGGCAAGAAGAGGTTCACAACCCAGCTCTGCCATTTACTCCTCAGTGGTGTAGAGCCCGTAAGCCAACCTTTCTGGGACCCATGTCCTTATGCATAAAACAAGAGACCAGATGAGAGTTTATCTGACTCTAAAATTTCATAACCCCCATCTATCGTCGCTTTTCTCAAACCTTCTTCCAACACGAGTGATAATAGCTCGTCGTTAAATTAAGATTTTTTAAAAACAGTTGTTTAAAAAGAAAAAAAATTGGCCGGGCGCGGTGGCTCAAGCCTGTAATCCCAGCACTTTGGGAGGCCGAGGCGGGTGGATCACGAGGTCAATAAATCGAGACCATCCTGGCCAACATGGTGAAACCCCATCTCTACTAAAACTACAAAAATTAGCACGGTATGGTGG
>NW_016107441.1:930370-955491 GCF_001604975.1 Cebus imitator | reverse complement strand
AAAAGAAAAAGAAAAAAAATTGTTTCAAACTGAGTGTTTCTCATTATAAAACTCAATTTTCTCACTAAATATCAGACTAATGCCGTTTAAATTGCGTTGCTGGAATGAGTGGGGGAGGGGAGAATTAATGAACTTCTACTAAGCAAAAATGTTCATCAGCTGGAGGAGATCTAAATTAATGAGGAAGAAACGCTTAAAAACAGTCATGGAAGGCCAGCTTTCTCTAGAATTATATTATTAACAAAATACAGTGAAACGGCAATTGGTTCAAAGTGGAGAACAAAAAACAATCAAGGAGAAACGCAGTGGCCTATTTCATTCATAGCATCCCGGAAATGTAGAGTGGGAAGGAAACCCTGGTGAGCTCATCTTTGATAAGTAACCAAAATAATACTAACAGTAACTGTTAAGGGTTTTACATATATTATCTCATTTAACCCTCACAATCCAGTAGTGCAAGCTCTGTCTCCATTTCATCGCTAAGGCAAGTATAGCCAAAGACGTTTACTTCTTGCCCACACAGCAGAGCCAGCGTCTAAACCCATATTTAACATTAAATCCTGTTCCCACAGCCCCCACAGCATATACTATACTGCTTTACTTTGGCTAGCCTCTGTTTGAGTATCTCAGCTGCCAGGGGATTTACTGCCTCACAGGGTGGCCCAATTCAGCATCTTCCTAAATTGAGTATTCCTCCTTGAGACTTTGTCCAAAAGATTTTCAGGGGTGTCCAAGGGAGACACTTTAGTGTCTTAGGGGTTTTGCTGGCCCAAACAGAATCAGAAACTAAGAACGCATAATTCTGGGTTCTTAGTTTCTGATTCTGGTTGGGCCAGCAAAACCCCTTCTTCAACCCTCTTTTTCACTTATCCCTGTAGACAGAAACTAAAAACCATGGCTTCCGGGTGCTAAAAGTCTAAAACAAAACAAAACAGAACAACAACCAAATAAGGCCGGTTGGAAAAGCTCGACAGACTCTGACCCCACCTCCACTCAGCCACAGTGTGTTCCAACATCTTCTCCTTCTCTATGGCAGCCCTTGAGAAATTTAGTCATTGATCACCAAGAAGCTTCTTACCTGCAAGAGAAAAGCCTCTCATCCTTTTCCTTGTTCTCCATATGGCAAGGTCTCCAGATCCTTCCTCTCTTACTCACATTCTTCAGAACACACTCAAGTTTGACAGTGAGACTCTTAGAGAGCTGAATCCATATTTCTAAGTGTATCCCAGCCAGAAGAGAATGCAGAAGGACCATCTCCTCCATTATTTTAGGCTTGCTACTTCTGTTAATGCCCTCCAAGAGCCCCTTATCTGTATCGGCAGCCAGGTCACATATCGGCGTATGAAGGGCTTGCTCCCAAATAGCTAGGACCTCTCTAGATATTTTTCACATGTGACCTTAGCTAGTGTGTGATTCAACTGCACTGTTCAACAATTAGTTTGTTCTAAGCAGAATGCAATTAAATAGATCCCAGCAGACAAAACCACCAAAGAAAATTCCAGTGTTCTATCCCACTCAAAATCTTTTTTCTTCATGAAGTGACTGTTATCAGTTGGTCCAACAGGAATAGAACATCCTGTTCACCAACAAAATAATCACTGCTCCTTATAAGCCCTGAGGCCTTTGTTTTATAAATCATTTCCACATAGTAACAAAAGCTACCATTTTAAGCACTGACGATAAGGTACGCTCCAGACAAGTTGATTGTCCTGACACTTAATGATAATCCTACATGTTCATCATTATTATGTCCTTTTTTCCAGATAAAGAAACTGAGGCACATAGGAATTTAGTGACCTAAGTGTTCACAACTTCCTTAACCTTTCCTTTCCTGTCAGTACCAGGTGTATTAGTGCGTTTTTCACGCTGCTAACAAAGACATACCCAAGATTGGGTAATTTATACAGGAAAGAGGTTTAATGGGCTCACCGTTCCACATGGCTGGGGAGGCCTCCCAACCATGGTGGAAGGTGAGAAGCAAGTCAAGTCTTACACAGAAGGCAGACGGCAAAGGGAGGCTTTGTGAAGGGAAATTCACCCTTATAAAACCATCGGATCTAATAAGACTTATTTGCTATCATGAGAACAGTCCAGAAAAGACTAGCACCCATGATTCAATTGCCTTCCACCGGGTCTCTCCCACAACACACAGGAATTATGGGAGCTACAATTCAAGGTGAGATTTGCGTGGAGACACAGACAAGCCATATCACCAGGGCTGAGATTCAAACCCATGTTTGGTACTAGATCCAAAGCTCACACTTTTCCCACAACACAGTGGCTGCCAAGTCCAAAACTTCCTGCATTGGCCCATCCTGAGCTGCCAAGTTTTTATATACTTACATAACTTCTTAGTTGATTGTCACCAACACCGTAGGATTTGGGGACAGGAGAAACTAAGGGACTTGTCCTAGGTCCCAAAGACTTGTCTTCTTTCTGATTTCTCATTGGTTGTTCTCTTGTCCTGCATCCAGGCACAGAGGCCCCTCATCCTGCGTTATTAATCCATGTTCTTGTTTCTTGCTGAGGCTCTCAGAGCTCAGAGGGCCTCGGCAGGTCAGAGGGTTGGAAAGGGCCAAGTTATTCCCCTGCAGAGAAAACCAATCAATTTTATGTCGACCCACTGGCTCTCAAAAAGAGCAGCTGATCAGCCACAGCTGACAAAAAGGAGATAATTTAAAGGTCAAATGAAGGCTGGATGTCTGCCTGCCCTTCTTTTGTGACAAATGTGTCTGAGATGTGAGTACAATGAGATGGTGTTAGGATGGGTGGCTTATCAGGAACAGTGAATTCACCCAGCCTGTGGCAGCCCTATTTTATAAAACACAGTGTCCAGGAGTTACAACAGGTAAAGCAATGGAGTGAAATGAGTACTGGGATAGGAGTGCTTTTCCGGCATACATATTGAGCCTTGGCACCAGCTACTGGTCTTTGGGCCTATTATTGAGCCCTTTGAGTCTGATATGGCTCATCTTTTTTTGTTTGTTTGTTTGTTTTTTGAGACAGTCTCGCTCTGTTGCCAGGCATTAGGCTGGAGTGCAGTGGCTGATCTTGGCTCATTGCAACCTCCGCCTTTTGGGTTCAAGTAATTCTCCTGCCTCAGCCTCCCGAGTAGCTGGGACTGCAGGCACACACCACCACGCCCAGCTAATTTTTTTTGTATTTTAGTAGAGACGAGGTTTCACTATGTTGGCCAGGATGGTCTTCATCTCTTGATCTCATGATCCGCCCACCTCGGCCTCCCAAAGTGCTGGGATTACAGGCATGAGCCACCCAGCCCAGCTGATATGGCTCATCTTTAAAATGAGATTATACAAGCCACCATCATAACAATGCTGCGATAAGAAGACAGAATTGCCCTTTGGATTCCTATTCTCGTGTTGTACCATACGAGATACACAGGAACCCTCAGAAAGCAACTAGCTAAAGCTGGTTATAATTAGTGTAACCCTATTATCCCCTCCAAGCCCCTAGCAATCACCTGCACCTCTTTGAAACCTGAGTTCAACAGGATGTAAAGACCAGCTACCTAAGAGCCCGTTTTTCAAATGGGAAGACTGAGACCCAGAAAAGTGAAATAACTCAAAGGCTCAAAGTAAGTTTATGACAAAATCAAGACAAAAATGCAGAACTCATAGTTCCAGTTGAGTGCACTTTTATTTATTTATTTTTGACAGGGTCTTTCTCTGTTGCCCAGGCTAAGTTATAGTGGTTGATCACAGCTCACTGCAGCCTCAAACTCCCAGGCTCCAACGATCCTCCTGCCTCAGCTTCCTAGCTTGACTACAAGCATGTGCCAACACACCCAGCTAACTTTTTTGGTTTTTTTTTTTTTGGGGGGGGGTACAGTCAGGATCTCACCATGCTGCCCAAGCTGCGCTTTCTAATGTGACGTGCTAGTATGCTTGTTCCTCTTTCCATGTGTAACTGTGTGTGTATAATACACAATGTTCTAAAAAGTAACTTTCAAACTCCTCAGATCCCTAAGACTCCAAAAATGTGACAGTGACAAGAAAAGGCAGGATTCTTCTGCTCAATCAAGGTAAGTCTGTATTTTTCTCTAATATCTGTTAATAGTGTCAGCTAACATTTATTGAGAACATAATGCCAGATTCTACTCACATAGAACTCTCTTCTATGTGAGTAGAACCTGGCATTATGTTCTCAATAAACGTTTTTAATGTGCATCATCTTACTTAATACCCCCAAGAGACTGTGAGATAGCTGTTAGTCTTTTTCCCATTATAGAGATGAGGAAACTGAGGGTTGGAAAGGTTAAGTAAGCTGTTGAAAGCATCCAGCAGGGAGTGGAGCAGGAGTCACACCCAGGTGGACTTACCCACAGGGCCTTTATCAGCAACCCTGCGTTCTTCAAGTACAGTTTCCTTAAAGAAAGGGACTCACCTCCTACCTATTATTTTTTCTTTTCTTCTTTACATTTTTTAATTTCGAAGGCACTACTCTGAGGTTGTTGAGCAGCACCCCAGCTTCTCTAAGCTCCTCGTCGTGTGTGTTGGATAGGGCGTCTTAGTAAACAGGTCAGTCTTCCCCAGAAGTGAAGTGGGGGGCCCACCAAAACCGTGCCCTCCACTAGGTCGACCAAGTGCCCGAGAGACCTTCCACTGGAGCCACCATGCTGTCAGCGAGGCTGCTGCAAAGGCAGGAATCTCAGCCTGCATGTGCTTCCCTCCCCTCGTCCATGTCATCTGCAGCTGCTTCACCTGCAACAGTTCTACCAGGGAGATGAGACAGCTGCAGCCTTGGTGTGCATGCAGCTTCTCTGGAGTCACACTAGGCTACTGTCAAGCCCAAATCCAAACCTCAGCTTTGAAACAACCTACTTTCCTTTAAACAATTCCTTCAACTTTTACCTGTCCCTGACTGTCCCTGATCTTTTCTGCCTTGACCCCAGAAATACCAGCTATGCACAGGGCTGCTGAATCAAAGGCTATATATAAATGCCTGGGCCTTGTGATTCCTATTTCAAGAGTAGTCGATATACTCCTGCTTAAAGGTCCCACTCAACCCCCAAGCTTGCCTGGGACTGAGTGGCTGGGTCGCTTTGGAAAGGTCCCAGGAAGGAGATGCCAGATAGAAACCCTCTGACTTAAAATACAAGTAAGCAAGGACAGGAGATCCCAACGACTGCTCTAGCAATGCTGCCCGACTTTCCTAAATGAACCCAGATATCAGCCAAATCATTCTACAATCACGTAACACAACACAGGCCTGAGAAGAGTAACATAGGATGATATTTAATGACAAGCAATGATGTTCATGATCATCAAGGGGAATATTCTACTCAATAAATAGTACATTTTAGTTTTATATTTTCAATACATGCATATTTATGCAAATTCAAATAGAATAAGCACACTAAAATTTTTAATGAGGTATTATTGTATAAACTGTTTCTATTACAGTTTTTCAGTTAAAGTAGCATGAACATCTTTCTGCATGCACACAAGCGTGTGTGTGTATGTGTGTATGTGTGTGTGCACCTTCTCTGTGTTAGGTTACCTATGATTTTTTTCTTTCTTATTTCCATGTTTTGGGAAGAAAGCTATTGAATTTGCATGCTTGCCTCCTACCTGTCCTTTAAGGAACGATCCATTCCACCCAAACAATTGTGGCAGGGCCATGATAGTGCTCTCATCCCTACCCATACTGCCACGTGACTCAGGCTAGGCCTGCAGAGATCTCCCTCCCCTCATGCACACTGAATGTTTCAGAGGAGAGCTCATGGCCCAATGTGAGCTTGAGTCTCCTCTAAGACTTACGGTCTCAGCATTGTAAGGGAGAGGATCTTGCTTATCCTCTGGGATGTCAAGCTAAAAAGACCATAATTAGCCAAGAATTGATGGGAGATTTTTTATGCTGCTTCCAGTATATAGAGAAACCCTTTCTTAGAATGAAGGCAAGATAGTCAGAAAACAGAGCCAGGAAGTGAAGAGGGGGCCCTAATGACATTGTTTGAGCTTCAGGATTCAGCCATGGCTAAAGCTGGAATGATCCCTGAAATTCATTATGTGAATTTGTGTGTTATGTGTCCAAATAGATTTCCTCTTATACTAATGTGAATTAAATTTCTGTAAGAGGCACCTGTGTTTTCTAATAAACAACTATGTCTCCACATGTGGTTATATATAATATAGATCCATTTTTACGAACAATAATAATAAATTCAATCCATTCTTCAAGCTTTATTAGTGTATTCCTCAAAGATCTCCTCTCTGTTTATAGCATCAATTTTGCACTCCATACTGCCATATATTGTTAATTCACTGATTTTTCGTATGTCAGAACCTCCCCAAATAAGTAAGTTCTTTGAAGAAGGAGTTGTGTCTACCTTACTCCCTAACACCCAGCACCATGTATTGTTCAAAGTAGGAATGTGAAAAGCTCCACCTCACCCTATCACCCCATCAGCAGACATGCATTTAGATTAGATTTCTTCCCAGCAGGATGAGGTGCCTTACAGCATTCTCACTCCTGTAAGTTCATTAGAAGGGAGCTACCTAGGATTTGGGTCTGTGTTTACGTTCATCTGAGAGGACAAGCAAGATCCTCTTTCTTACAACACTGAGATAGTAAGAGAAAAGGCTCTTACTTATCTTAGAGGAGACTCGAGCTTATACTGGGCCATGAGCTCTCCTCTGAACCATTCATTGTACATGAGAGGAGGGAGAGCTCTGCTCACCTAGCCTGAGTCATGTGGCAGTATTAGTGAGGATGAGAGCACTAACATGGCCCTGACACATGATCAAACCAGAATCACTGAATGTCAGAGCGGGAAGAAACTTCAGCTATCACCCCATCCAGTGGTTTTCAAAGTGGTTCTATGAAAGCCTGGGGCTGTATGTGGATGTCAGCAGGCAGGCATTCCAAAATCTGATGAGAGAAGCAAGCGGTTATGCTGAGTGAACTAACTCCATACCCCTATTTCCACCAGAGCAGTCTTTATTTAATTCTTTTAAATATTGAGATTGTTAAAACTGTTGACTCCTGGGTTCTTTCCTAGACTTACTGAAACCTGTGTTCAGGTATGTAATTCCAGCATTTTCTTTTTAACAAACTGGCACTAACGTTTAGGCAGCACGACTCTACAGTCCGCAGAAATTGAGCCCCTTGCCATCCATATCTGGAAATCCCACCCAGCCCTACCAGTTCCCTGCTTGGTTAACCTCCACCCTCCTGGGGAGTGGTAATTGAATGTCACATGTTGAGCATAATCCTAGAAAATCCTCTACCATCATGCTCAAGTCCCAACAGCTTGTAGTAATTAGATCTAGACTAGAGAGAGGTACAAAGGCATCATACACTGATACGGTTTGAAGCTTCTGAGGTTCATGCAATGAGGGAGATCAGGATCAGCCAAAGAAAGTGTAGCTACAAATTCCAAGTAAGGGGCAGCATGAAGGCCACAACATCCATGGGTCATTCCCAATTCGTTCCAGCTCCTCTCACCCCTCCTGTCCCCAGCCTTGTGTCCTATTCAGAAAAGACACACATGAATGGTAGCAAACTTCAGCTCTTGCAATATTAGATGGTGGATTTTAAAACTCCCTCTCCTTGGACTGGCTGTATTTTAACTATTTGATCTAAAAACAAAGAACCCTTCCCATTCTTTCTCCATACTTCTTGAATCAGAATCCACAGGAGTGGAATCCTGGAATCTGTATTTTTTAAAGATCCATATTGATTTTTATGTAGCCAGCCCAGCTCCAATCCACAAACTAAATTTAGTAACCCCCATACGTATCCACGTTTGAATGTTCCTAGGCTCTGTTAAAAAATAAAAAAAGATTAGGATAGAAGAGGAAATCAAAAGATGGCCTGAAAAAAAAGAAGGCCTGGAAGGAACAAAAGAGTTAGAAAAATAATCATTTTGCAACCACTAATGAAAAGATAGACCTAGACAGAATAATTAGGGTATGCTAAAATCATTAGGTAAAAGGTTGACTGGTGAACTTTGCCCTGATGGGACCAGATTGACATCATGCAGATTAGGACAACTTGACATTACACACCCAGAAGGTGGCAGAAAAGGAAGTACAATACAATGTCTACAAAGTCATCTAGCTGAAAAATGGGGCCTGAATATAATAATAGTCTAAACTTACTACCACTTTATAGGAAATACTAGGGATAAAAGAACAACTTACCAACAGAGGATAAAAGAAAAACTTAAATAACACCAGGAAGAAGTAATCAACTAAATTCATAATCTACAAAAGAACCAATTTTTCTAACAAGTCAATGGTATTAAAATGTGGGGAGAAGGGGACACTATTAAAAGATGAAGGAGACTTAAAAGATGTAATTACCAAATACAATGCGTGAACTTTGTTTAAATCCTGATTTCAATGAAGCAATTATTAAAAGGCAATTTTTGAACCAATCTGGGAAGTTTAAGTATGACTGGTGACAAGTGCTATTCAGGATTATTGGAAATGTTGCTAGGCACAAAGAATTTTATGTCCTTATTAGTTAAAGCTACATATGAAGTATTTATAGGTAGAATGACATGATTCTGATATTTACTCTAAAAGACTCCAGTTTTAAAAAATGGTTAAAGTAAGATTAGCAAAATGTTGATAACTGCTAAAACTGGGTAATAGTATATCATTCTCTCTAATTTTTGTAGTTTTAAGCATCTCCATTATATCTTTTTTTTTTAAATACTTGCACCATTACTCATCCTTAGTAGGAAATTAGTTGATCATTAGTGAGAGGGGGTAAGAGTGAAAAGTGAACAAACAGAAACATAATTGAGATACGGGAAGTTAATGGGTAACTGAACTCCTGCTCGGCAACACCTCGTGTAAATATGAAAACCCCTCTTAGACATTCAATCAGTTTTGCCTCATACCATATTTCAGGCCCCAAATTAGATTCCATGAGGTAAATAAATAAATAAATAAATTAAAAACACAAGAAGGTTAGAGTCTGGCAAGGAGGTCAAAATATAATGCAGAGTAATAATTAAGCAAAGCAAATTTACTTGAGTGCTTCCTCCGTTCTGGGAACTGTGTATTTAATATTATTTGACCCTCACAATACCCCAAAAGTAATCATAATACCCAATTATAAAGAAATTGGGTCCTAATAAAGCTCATATCAAGTCATGTAGGTAGTACCTGGGCAGAGGAGGCAGCCTGCAGGACCTAATATGGCCTATGGAGAAAATGCACTTGGGAAGGTAAAGTCAGTTTTTGCTTGTTCTTCTACAGGAATAAGTGTAATAATGGAGAAGGTAATATCCTTGCTTTGAACAGCTGGCCCATCTGGAAGGGCCATTTACAAGGTTATTTACCTTTATTTTTATGTACCAGTTTTCTTCTATCTTAAGAATGGAGGGAAGCCTTGAAATATTTAGCAAAGTTCAAAGTTCTGAAGCTGTTCAACACATGAGAATCTTTCCTTCTTGGCTCTGCTTGTTCTTCAAATTCCAGCTCAGTTCCCAGCAGAAGAGCCAAGCCTTTAGGTATTGATGCCTTGGAGACAAATAGACACGGGGTTTGATCCCAGCTCTGCCACTCACCCCAACTAGTAGCCTTAGGGGAAGTTCTTGAACTCTTCAGCCAAACTATAAAGTGAGATGATAATTGTCCCTCCTCCACAACGTAATGTTGGTTTCTACATAAAACGTTTAATACCATGCAGGGGATAAATATTAGTTGCTATTAGAATAGGGAAACTTTGCACCACACTTAGATTTCTCCTTTTTTCAGAACCCTGTGCACTCTGACCAGTGAACTTCAGCCATGATAAACCAGTGCCTAGCTCAAAGTATACAGTGATCAGTTAATAAACGTTGGCTGTATACATTAATGTCTATCTAGTGATGTCTCTCCCATGGGCTTGTAACATTATTTAACTTTGGTACATGTTCTTCAACTAGAAGGTAACTATGGAAGACAGAAACATATCTGCCAATTCTGTATCCCCCAAACCATGCAGCATAAGATAAGTGGCTCAAGAAACAATTGCTCCATTCACAATTGCCACAAAGAGAATAAAATACCTAGGAATACAACTAACAAGGAACGTAAAGGACCTCTTCAAGGAGAACTACAAGCCACTGCTCAACGAAATAAGAGAGGACACAAACAGATGGAGAAACATTCCATGTTCATGGTTGGGAAGAATCAATATCGTGAAAATGGCCATACTGCCCAAAGTAATTTACAGATTCAATGCTATCCCCATCAAGCTACCAATGACCTTCTTCGCAGAACTGGAAAAAACCACCTTAAACTTCATATGGAACCAAAAGAGAGCCCGCATAGCCAAGTCAATTCTAAGCAAAAAGAACAAAGCTAGAGGCATCACGCTACCGGACTTCAAACTATACTACAAGGCTACAGTAATCAAAACAGCATTGTACTGGTACCAAAACAGAGATATAGACCAATGGAACAGAATAGAGGTCTTGGAGGCAACACAACATATCTACAACCACCTGATCTTTGACAAACCAGACAAAAACAAGCAATGGGGAAAGGATTCCTTGTTTAATAAAAGGTGTCGGGAAAACGGACTAGCCATGTGCAGAAAGCAGAAACTGGACCCCTTCCTGACACCTTACACTAAAATTAACTCCAGATGGATTAAAGACTTAAACATAAGACCTAACACCATAAACACCCTAGAAGAAAATCTAGGCAAAACCATTCAGGACATAGGTGTAGGCAAGGACTTCATGACCAAAACACCAAAAGCATTGACAACAAAAGCCAAAATAGACAAATGGGACCTAATCAAACTCCACAGCTTCTGCACAGCAAAAGAAACAGTCATTAGAGTGAATTGGCAACCAACAGAATGGGAAAAAATTTTTGCAGTTTACCCATCTGACAAAGGGCTGATATCCAGAATTTACAAAGAACTAAAACAGATTTACAAGAAAAAAACAAGCCCATTCAAAAGTGGGCAAAGGATATGAACAGATACTTTACAAAAGAAGACATACATGAGGCCAACAAACATATGAAAAAATGCTCATCATCACTGGTCATCAGAGAAATGCAAATCAAAACAACATTGAGATACCATCTCATGCCAGTTAGAATGGCGATCATTAAAAAATCTGGAGACAACAGATGCTGGAGAGGATGTGGAGAAATAGGAACACTTTTACACTGTTGGTGGGAGTGTAAATTAGTTCAACCATTGTGGAAGACAGTGTGGCGATTCCTCAGGGACCTGGAAATAGAAATTCCATTTGACTCAGCAATCCCATTACTGGGTATATATCCAAAGGATTATAAATCGTTCTACTATAAGGACACGTGCACACGAATGTTCATTGCAGCACTGTTTACAATAGCAAAGACCTGGAACCAACCCAAATGCCCATCGATGATAGACTGGACAGGGAAAATGTGGCACACATACACCATGGAATATTATGCAGCCATCAAAAACGATGAGTTTGTGTCCTTTGTAGGTACATGGATGAACCTGGAAACCGTCATTCTCAGCAAACTGACAGAAGAGCAGATCAAACACTGCATGTTCTCGCTCATAGGCGGGTGTTGAACAATGAGAACACAGGGACACAGGGAGGGGTGCACTACACACTGGAGTCAGTTGGGGGGTAATAGGGGAGGGATGGTGGAGGCTGGGGGGTTGGGGAGAGATAGCAAGGGGAGAGATGCCAGATGTAGGTGATGGGGAGGAAGGCAGCAAATCACACTGCCACGTGTTTACCTATGCAACAATCTTGCATGTTCGTCACATGTACCCCAAAGCCTAAAATGCAATAAAATAAATAAATGGGGAAAAAAAAGAAACAATTTCTAAATGAATAGCAAAGAGTTGGTCATGTCTATGGGACAGAATGACCAGAGCCCCAGATGTATCTATAGCACAGCCTCCAGTTGAGCTCATCCTGTAGAAAACAATGCAAATCCTAACAACCAAGTCCAGTGGAGGTAATTCAAACTCCAGGCAACCAGAAGCAGTTTCTCCCAACTCTCTGCAATACCCACCTCTGCTGTCTGCTCTGCCAGGCCAGGAAGTGGACACGTTCCTCTCGGAGATTTGTGACGCCTCTTTTGGGACAGAGGAAATGCTGCAGCAGTGACAGTGTCTATGCAGGAACGCATGCAGCAGGCTTGCCTGCTGGAAAGATGCAGGCTGGCCAAGGAGCTGAGGGCTCCACTCCCATGGGCATGGCACGCTGCCGCAGCTGACCACAGTAATTCATCATGCTTAAAAACTCACCCTAGGGAGGGGCCCTGAAGGAGGTAGAGGAGCCAAAGCCACAGTTTCTCAGAAAAACTCAGTGCCTGTTATTTTTTTTTTAATCTTTTTCATCAAGCCTAAAAGGGTGGTGAGAATCATCCAATCCGCAGGATTTTATGAACATGATCCAAAAAAGGAACTCTCATTCTGGATTGAACAGTCAAAACAATCTAAGAAAAATTGACCTCACCTATAAGGCAAATTCCCTTTTTCCTGCAAAGCATCTTCCCACATCCCTACACCTATCCCACTGCTTTTGACACCATTTTCTGTGAGGAAAAGAGCTCAGGGTTAAGGATCCAGGTGCCTAGCCCAGCCACTGCTTGGCCTTGGGCAAGTCACTTCTGTTCTCTCGACCTCAGCTTCCTTGTCTCTAAGAAGGATGAACTATTTCAGAGTGCACAAATGTAAGTGACTTGAGTTTACACACATACATAATGGGTGGGCAGATGGCAAAGGTGCTAAGCTGCTCACACTGTCACCTGGCTAAAACTCTGGGAGGGTATAACAAAGAACACAGCAAAACAAAACTCTTATGAGTCAGCCTGCTTGTGACCCATAATAAAAAGCTACTTTTTGGACCTTTCCAATTCTATGAAATTCTCTCTGTTCCAATGGCACCTACAATTTTTTCCCATGCTCCCATCTCCCTGCCAGAGTTGGCAACCATCTGTGCTCATGGGTGGCAGCTGTAGGAGCAGCCAGAGATTCTCTCTCCCAGAGAATGAATGGAGAGAGGTGGGGATGAGAAAGAAGGAAGAAGGAAGAGAGGAAGGGGGAAAGGGAGGAGAGAAAGAAAGATCTTTTCATTTAAATTAATTCCCTCAACATCCCTACAAGTGAGAAAACTGAGACTCAAGGAGGTTAAGGTTAATAACTAGCTCAAAGACTTTCTGCCAGGGAGGAGCAAAGCCAGGATTCAAACCTAGGTATGCCTGAATGCAAAGTTCTTGTTCTCCTCCTGCTCCACATTTCCCCCCAAATGGGGTCAGAGAGAGCCTGACTTCAACTGAGTAAAGTGAAAAGCATCTGTCTCAGTCTGTTTGGGCTGCTGTAATGCAATACCATGGACTGGGTGACTTATAAACAACAGAAATGTGCTGCTTGCAGTCATGAAGGCTGGAAAGTCCAAGATCCAGGAACCAGCAGATTTGGTGTCTGGTGAGGGCCTGGTCGATGCTTCAAAGGCAGTGCATTCTAGCTGTGTCCCCACATGATGGAAGAGACAAATGGCTCCCTTCAGACTCTTAAAGGATGCTAATCCCATGACAAGGGGAGAGCCCTCTTAGTTCCCAAAAGCCCCTACCTCTTAATACTTTCAGATTGAAGATTAACTTTCAACATAGGAATTTCGGGAAGGCACATTCAGTCCATAGCAGCATCCCACACATACATGTGAGCCCCAGAAGAAAAGCTGTATTCACTCAATAACTCAGTATTGCTGAGCTAAATTTCTCCCTGGGACATCTTTCTCTCTCCAACACTGCCAACATTTCCAATTTTGGCATTTGTTTACACCCTTCCCTCTAGAATGTCCCTCTATCCAGACTCCAAACCAGCTAAAGCCTCCCTCCTTCAGGAAGTCTTGCCCACTTCATCTCTCTCTACCTCCACTTGAGATTCCCCACTCTACATAAACTGCAGCCCACACTAACGGTAATAAAAACACAACAACAGTAAGGGCAAGAAGAGCTTTTATTGAGTTCTAGCTCTATGTCAAGCTCTGTTCTCAGTACTTAATGTATATAAATTTTAATCCTCACAGAAGTCGTGTGAGGTCAGTATTAGCACCCTCTTAGGTTAGGTTACTTGTCCCCAGACACAAGCTCAGAAGAACAGGGACAAGATTCAAACCTAGGCAGTCTCTCCCAGCCAGATCTTCATTCCTAATCACCCCCACTGCACTGCCTCATATTTTCAGGCTTCTTTACAAACAGCCTCCTCAATTTCCATCTCATGTTCAGGTTTATAACAACCCTTAGATATAAAAAGGGGAGAATCTTAAAAGAAGACAATAAATCCGTACATTAGGAAATTTGCTAGAGCAATGCACCCACTAAGGGATCATTCCAAGACTTCGGGTCCAACAGTTCCCCATGCCCAGCTTGTAAGTCTTAGCACTAAAACCAGAACATCTCCCAGAGGCAGAACAGCCGGCATCGAACAACTGTAGCCATGGGGCCACCACCAGGGATCAGGAAGGAGAGCAGAGTGGCCATGAATTGAAGCCAACAATCAGAAGCCAGGGAAGAGGAGCTGGCAAGCCCCAGGGAGCAAATACTGATGATGCTCTTCACTCCAAAGAAGGGCATGCCACTATTGTGCTTAGCCCATGGCTGCACATTGTAAGGAGCCAACAAAGGATCAAGACTTAATGTGTGTTTCTTTTTTCAGGGTCTGAAAGAGCTAGTACTAACATCTCCTTCTTAGGGAGAATGAAACTAAGGGCCAGAGAGAGGAAGATCTGGACCAAGACAACAGAATAAATTAGCACAAAGAACAAAAGCCCAGGTCTCCTCTTTTCAGACTTTCTTTACCAGAAACATCCTCTGCAGCACCCAGCAGCCCGATAGGGGACTATTACTCACTGGACAGTCTGGGAAATCCCAGCCATCTGGATTCTGCCCTAGCACATCTTCAGCCTCTGCAGACAAACACCACATACAGGAAGGGTGGGTGCCACCATCTGCACAGAGCCTTAATGAGAAGACTGTGATCTCTTGATGTCTTAGCCAAGCTGTTTGCCCATCTCAGGGAGTAAGCACCTTTGGCCTGACCTAACATAGGCCTTTTGCCCCTGCATGGTCTAGATAAATCACCTTGGAGTCCTCTCATCTGCTCTGCAATGAATATCTTCCTTGGTCAGGGAAATACTTGTTAAATATCCTGGCAGCAGGAAAAGAATGCAATGAATTCTATAGGGTTTGTAGGTTTGAAAGGAAAACAATCATATCTTGGTGTGTCTTTACACAAGATGAGATTCTTCAGTGTCCAGTCTTCTGGGATCCCTTGGCTATGGAAGTTAAAAGTGGTAACCTCACTCTAAGGTTTCTTGATGAGATGTCCATGGAGCATAAGAAAAGAAGAAATGTTCAATTCAGTAAAAGTCCATTAGCAATTTTGTCCTTCATCAGTAAAATGGGTTGGCTCCACAGGACAATGAGTCACATAGAGGATGAATCTTCTGGGACTCTGCAGTAGAACCTATGTGGATAGAACATTAAATAGAGGCATCAAAGTTCCTTTTAAATCTCTAGTTCTAGTCCCACAATCTTTGGAGTGTAGCAATATAAGTAACATAGGTTTCAGAATCAGGATAGTGCAGTCCAGTCCTGGCTCTGATGTTTAGAGTCTGTGTGACCTTGGACAAGGTGTCCGTGATCTGTAAGATGTGGATGACCCTTCCCCTGCCTCTTTGGGTTACTGAGAAGATAAGAACAATGGTGGCATGCCCTGCACCCTTCCAGGCACATAGTGTTCAGCAAATATTAGCCCCTCACTTCCTAAAAGTGAGCATCCAGAACTTCAAGATCCCCTGATCCTAAGGCTCATAAAAGAAAAAACTATCTGTGATTCCAAAAGAAATGAGGCAAAGAGAACATTGATAGGGAAACTTTACCTGCCTCTCAAGAACGCTGAGGCCATCTTCTCCCTGACCTTTAAGATAATGCTCATGTTGATTTTTCTTTCCAAACTTGCAATTTGGCAACTTGCTCTAGCCTTCTTTCTCCAACTTTTTCTTCCAATGATTTAGGCTGAGCTATTGCTTGAGCCAAAAAAGAAAAGAAACCAAGCTGAAGTCTGCACCCTTCCCTCCAGAAGATAAATTATGTTAGTTTTTGCAGTGAGTGAATTGGGGCAAGAGAGAGATTTCACTAGAATAAAATGTTCTAGGCTGAAAAGGTGACCTCAAGTAGATTTGCTTTGTTTGTGGAGGTTCCCAGACCCCCTGATTTATCTGCTCCAGCCTGGGATGGCTGCTCACCTCTAGACTCTCCAGCTTGGCCTAGGAAGAGCCTCTTAAGACTTGGAGCAGAGGTGGCTCCGAACTGAACGGCACTGACCATTGGCAGCTTGCCTCTGTCCTCTTCCCTCCCTTCACTCACAGGAACAGAGCTGTTTAAGACAGGAAGAAATAAACCCTCCTGTTTTTTTCAGGAGAAAGATAGCTTTTAGCAGAATTGTCTAAGATATCACACCCAAGAAGAGAGCAGGCCGACATCCACCGATTCAGCATTTTCCAATCAACGTAACAATGACTTTACATGGTACAGGAGATGATTTTAAGACACATTAAATCACATTGAGTCATTTAGTGAGGAAGTTACTTACTTTCCAATTCTCTTTAAATTCTTCTCATTAGAAAGGAGGAAGCCTCAGTTTGGTGCTAGTGTGTCTTTAACTCTGTCTTGCCACTTTCTTAATCACCCTTGTTAAACAAAAAAGCAGTACCCAGCCCTGGTCCTTTAGCAAGCAACAGTATCTGCTAGAATGCAATTACTTTTTCTATTTTTGTTATACTTATTTTCACATCACATCATCTACTGTTTAAAGCAAGTGATAATGGCTTCCCACTCATTGTAGTGTTATGAAGATTCCTTTTAAAATAAGTATATATATGTTTTAAAAGGTGGGCCAATGAATATTAAGTAAATGATGTGATTCACAGATATGACAACAATCACAAAGATACAAAAGACTAAAATTGGACAAATGCTGGATTAATTGGAAACAAATAGACGGAATGCAACTTTTTTCCCACTTATTTTTCAAATTAAATAATATATCCTGATGCCTCGTTTTTCCAAATGAAATCCACTCAGGCTCTCCCATTTTCCTTTTTCCTTTCTTTTCCCAAAGCTTTTTTAGCAGCAGAGGAATTTGCTACTGGTGAGAAGCATGTCATTTTCCTTCCCGTTAGATGCAAGGTGAATGCTTAGAGCTATACAAATGCTCATTATACTCATTTATTCATTCATTCAGTTAATAAACATTTACAGGCACCCACTCAGTATCAGTCCTATGTCAGGTATGATGATGCAGCAGCGAACAGGAAAGACACAGTCCCTGCCTTCCTCAGGCTCAGAGTCTAGTTGAGGAGGCAGACTACATAACTAACTGCAATATAGTGTCATACATCCTGGAATGGGGGAGCTACATGACACTGGAAGCACAGATAGGATGTCAGGGAAAGCTTCCCAGGTGAAGGCAGCAGTGCCTCATAGGTATATGTTTGCCAGCTCCATATAATCACATGTAGAGACCAGTCTCAGTACTATCACTCTCCTGCTGGGAGATCTTGAGCTAATGACTTCAACCCTCAGTCTCATTTTCCCAGTCTATTAAGCAGGGATCATTTGATCTCCCTCTTAAAATTATTTTTAAAATTTAATGAGACAATGAGTAGAAAATGTTGTAGCACATTGCCCAGAACATAGTAAGTGCTCAATAAATGCCAAGTAACTTCCTTAAGTATCTTTCATCCAAAAACTACCTCTTACACACTTGAAATTATATGCAAATATCCCTGCCTGACCTGAGCCAATTCTGTTTGAAATAAAAACAAAGAGAAGTATGTTCATACAACACACAACAGATCTAGGACAACATTGAATAGAAATGCTTTGCTCCTGATCTGACAGCTTGTCCTTAAGTACTATTGGGTCTTCAAGAAAAATCGTGGGGTTGGGGAAGAATTGATTACAGTGGCCAAGATGGGGAAGTTCCAAAGAAAAAGATTATGTGGTCAGGTCGGTTGGTTGGTTGGGGGTGGTGGGGAGTGGTAAGTGGAAAGGGTGGGGTAAGGGGAAAAAAAGAATGAATATATTGAAAAATAGACAATAATTGTTAGAAGCAGAAAAATATAAAGAATAATCTCTCCTTAATTAAAAATAAAAGAGAGTTCTCCAGATTCTTCTAGAAAATGTGAAGAGCTAAGCAGGTATGTATGAGTACACAGTGTCTTTTCCAAAACAAAAATTTGAACTATTGAAGGAACTACAAATCTCATATTTTTATGATGCTTTCATGTTTATGAAGTGGATTCCCATGCTTCACATATTCACAATGGCCCTATGAAGTAGGTATTATTATTAGCTCCATTTTATAGATGGAAAACTGAGGATTGGAGAGAGGATTTGAATTGTTTAAAGTCACCAGTGACTACATAGAAGTGCCAGGCATCAACCTCAGGCCTAACCCATTGTGGCGTGAAAGCAGCCACAGATGAATGTAAACAAATGGGCATGACTATGCTCCAATAAAACTTTATTTATGCACACTGAAATTTGACTTTTGTGTCATTTTCATGTGTCATGAAATATTATTCTTTTGATTTTTTTTTAACCATTTGAGACTATCCTTAGTTGGTACCACAGATTCGTACAAGCGGGAGAGACACATGTGGATGGAGTGCAAAAAATACTTTAAAGAGAAAGTAGCCTTTCTCTTTATTAATAATATTAATAATAATAAAATTATTATTTCAGAAACAGGCAGCAGGCCAGATTTGGCCCTTGGATGATAGATTGCCAGCTCCTGTTCTAGAATATCTCCAAGATGAATGAGGCAAAGTCCTGTACTCATAGACGTGGAGCAAAGGAGGCACAACCTCGAGAGAATTTATTTCAGTTAAATTTCAATCACTGAGTACAACTGTCACAATACTTGTCACAACTACAGGAAATTTCTACTATTATTTAACTTTTTTCACATTGACTCACTTTTTTACTTAGATAAGTTTCTTCTTACATGTTGTAATACTTTTATAATTAAAAACTCATATTACTTGCCAAAAACAGAAAAGAAACAAAAAATTAAAAATACAATTAGAGGCATGCTATTAAATTCTAACTACCTACAATCACCTGCCAAAGTGATTGGGCCTGAGGCCTGCTTTGTCTTCCACCTTTATTGAAGAAAACCTGGCAAAGGGCAAAAAGGTGTTTTAAAATCATACTAACACCAACATGACACCTTTCTCTTGATGTAGTCAGAAATACTACAGAGGAAATAAATTTCTCAGCATGTAATCCAACTCTATTCAATACCAGGACTTTGAGTAAAACCATCTTCCATGCCACAAGGCCCGTGAAGCCTGCACTCTGGAATCTGCTATAATATAAGCAAAGTACCACAGATTCGTACAAGCGGGAGAGACACATGTGGATGGAGTGCAAAAAATACTTTAAAGAGAAAGTAGCCTTTCTCTTTATTAATAATATTAATAATAATAAAATTATTATTTCAGAATAAATCCTAGGTATTGAATAATACCTAGGATTTCATTAGATATGAAATTCAGAAACAGTATTCTAGACTGCTGAATAAAGGAGTGAATCGGCAATGAGACCAAAAAGAAGTATGGCTTCTAAATCATGAATGGCCTGGAATATCATGCCATGGGATTTGAATCCAAGCCTTCTTGTTTTTTTGATTGCTCTCCAACTCAATGGATGTTCTAGGTTTGTTGTATTTTTAGACTCTTCTATATGAGGGAGATAAGAAGATGGGCCTCCAGAAAAGGCCCATGGGGGAGCCAGACACAGTGGATTATACCTGTAATCCCAGAACTTTGGGATGCCAAAGGAAGCAGATCACCTGAGGTCAGGGGTTCGAGACCAACCTGGCCAACATGGTGAAATCCCGTCTCTACTAAAAATACAAAAATTAGCCAGACATAGTGGCATGCTCCTGTAATCCCAGCTACTCAGGAAGCTGAGGCAGGAGAATTACTTGAACCCAGGAGGCGGAGGTTGCAGTGAGCTGAGATTGCGTCATTGCACTCCAGCCTGGGTGACAGAGCAAGACTCCATCTCAAAAAAGAAAAGAAAAGGCCCATGGGGACAATGAGAATTATTAGGACTGGTGACTCTTGACTTTTGTAACACTGAAAACCCATTTTGCATTTACTCTTGTGCATTTCTGCCTTTGAAATATTTCAGTCTACTAAACTGCATGATTTAAGTCTTGTTGACTGTCTTGACTGATGATATGCTCCTCCCCAGTCATCATGAGAAACTGGTACAGACTACAATTGGTTGCTCTGATGTTAGCCAAAAGTTAAGGAAGAGCCTTGACAGGGGAATTAGTGTTCTAGTTTGGGCAACTGTGTCATGAGGAACTCTGACTTCAAATTAAGTACTCTCAATGCCAAACCCTATTGTCCTGCTCTAGCTCCCTACACAAGCATGAATTCAGGGCCTGTTCTCCAGGACCACCAACGATTTTATACTACACAGAACTGGTATGGAAATGGAAACAGAATAGCCTCAATGGTGATTTTTTAAAAGAAAGAAAGAAGAGGACATCATACCCTCAACTGCTTGCTGTGTCCTTCATTTGGAAACCCATACATAACGACTGTTCTTCCTTTATAGACTACAATGTAATCACAGAGAAGTAAATGCATTTTGTGGGAGCTGCTTCCCGCCTGCGGTGTTCCCAGAGTGCTCAATAATTCGATCATCTCACAATTGGTTGGTGGAATAACAGTATAAGGCAATATGGCTGCAATGCAGCTGTAGAAAATGCCCAGCAGGGCCTCTCCAAGGATCTCCAAGGCAGCAGTATTGGCCGCCGGCAAACTCATCCAGGAAACAAGGCCCATCCTCATACTTTCTCAGTGATAGTCACCCCCAATACACACAGAGCGCTGAGGCTTGCAGAGGGCTCCCAATCTCCTGAGCAAGAAGTGAAACAAGACACCTGAGTCCCAGTGAACTAAGTGAGATGATCCCAAAACTCTCACTGCCTAAAATACGTCTTCTAACCGTGCTTACCTCCTACCTGAAATTCAGAGCTTGCTGCCTGTCATAAGATGTTTTATAAAAAAAAACAAAAGTGCTATAAATTCATTGTGGCCTTGCCATATTACAGCAAATGCCTTCTGAGTATGGGAGCTACCACACATGGAAGCCAGTGTTCATTTCTAACTCTACTTTACCTACCTTATCTTCAACCTCCTCACACTGCTCTTCAGCACTTGAAATTTGGTCTTCACTGTACCCTCCAGCTTTCTTTTTTTTTTTTAATATATTTTATTGCACTTTAGGTTCTGGGGTACATGTGCAGAACATGCAGGATTGTTGCATAGGTACATACATGGCAGTGTGGTTTGCTGCCTTCATCCCCGTCACCTATTTCTGGCATTTCTCCCCATGTTATCCCTAACCAACTCCATAACCCTGCTGTCCCTGCCCTAGGCCCTGCAATAGACCCCAGTGTGTGATGCTCCCCTCCCTGTGTCCATGTGTTCTCATTGTTCAACACCTGCCTATGAGTGAAAACATGTGGTGTTTGATTTTCTATCCTTGTATCAGTTTGCTGAGAATGATGGTTTCCAGATTCATCCATGTCCCTGCAAGGGACATGAACTTATCCTTTTTTATGGCTACATAGTATTCCATGATGTACATGTGCCACATTTTCCTTGTCCAGTCTATCATTGATGGGCATTTGGGTTGGTTCCAGGTCTTTGCTATTGTAAACAGTGCTGCAATGAACATATGTATGCATGTGTCTTTATAATAGAATGATTTATAATCCTTTGGATACATATCCAGTAATGGGATTGCTGGGTCAAATGGAATTTCTATTTCTAGGTCCTTAAGGAATCGCCACACTGTCTTCCACACTGGCCAAACTAATTTACACTCCCACCAACAGTGTGAAAGTTTTCCTATTTCTCCACATCCTCTCCAGCATCTGTTGTCTCCAGTTTTTTAATGATTGCCATTCTAACTGGTGTGAGATGGTATCTCAATGTTGTTTTGATTTGCATTTCTCTAATCACCAGTGATGATGAGCATTTTTTCATGTGTTTGTTGGCCTCATATATGCCTTCTTTTAAAAAGTGTCTGTTCATATCCTTCTCCCACTTTTGAATGCATTTGTTTGTTTGTTTCTTGTAAATATGTTTTACTTTTTGTAGATTCTGGATATTAGCCCTTTGTCAGATGAGTAGATTGCATAAATCTTTTCCCATTCTGTTGGTTGCTGGTTCATGCTAATGATAGTTTCTTTTGCTGTGCAGAAGCTCTGGAGTTTAATTAGATCCCATTTCTCTATTTTGGCTTTTGTTGCCAATGCTTTTGTTGTTTTAGTCATAAAGTCCTTGCCTATGCCTATGTCCTGAATGGTTTTGCCTAGGTTTTCTTCTAGGGTTTTTATGGTGTTAGGTCTTATGTTTAAATCTTTAATCCATCTGTAGTTAATTTTGTGCAAGGTGTCAGGAAGGGGTCCAGTTTCTGCTTTCTGCACACTGCTAGCCAGTTTTCCCAACACCATTTATTAAACAGGGAATCCCTTCCGCATTGCTTGTCTTTGTGTGGTTTGTCAAAGATCAGATGGTTGTAGATGTGTGGTATTGCCTCTGAGGCCTCTGTTCTGTTCCATTGGTCTATATCTCTGTTTTGGTACCAGTACCATGCTGTTTTGATTACTGTAGCCTTGTAGTATAGTTTGAAGTCAGGTAGCGTGATGCCTCTAGCTTTGTTCTTTTTGTTTAGAATTGACTTGGCTATGCTGGCTCTCTTTTGGTCCCATATGAAGTTTAAGGTGTTTTTTCCCAGTTCTGTGAAGAGGGTCATAGGTAGCTTTATGGGGATAGCATTGAATCTATAAATTACTTTGGGCAGTATGGCCATTTTCACAATATTGATTCTTCCTAACCATGAGCATGGAATGTTTCTCTATCTGTTGTGTCCTCTCTTACTTCCTAGAGCAGTGGTTTGTAGTTCTCGTTGAAGAGGTCCTTTACATCCTGTGTTAGTTGTATACCTAGGTATTTTATTCTCTTTGTAGCAATTGTGAATGGCAGTTCATTCTTGATTTGAGTCTCTTTAAGTCTGTTATTGCTGTATAGGAATGTATGTGATTTCTGCACATTAATTTTGTATCCTGAGACTTTGCTGAAGTTGCTTATCAGCTTAAGGAGATTTTGGGCTGAGACAACAGGGTCTTCTAAATATACAATCATGTTGTCTGCAAAAAGAGACAATATGACTTCCTCCTTTCCTAATCGAATACCCTTTATTTCTTTTTCTTGCCTGATTGCTCTGGCTAGAACTTTCAATACTATATTAAATAGGAGTGGTGAGAGAGGGCATCCTTGTCTAGTGGCAGATTTCAACGGGAATGCTTCCAGTTTTTGCTCATTCAGTATGATAGTGGCTGTGGGTTTGTCATAAATAGCTTTTATTATTTTGAGATACATTCCATCGATACCTAGTTTACTGAGCGTTTTTAGGGAAAAGTCTGTTGAATTTTGTTGAAGGCCTTCTCTGCATCTATTGAGATAATCATGTGGTTTTTGTCTTTGGTTCTGTTTATGTGGTCTATTACATTTATAAACTTACATATGTTGAACCAGCCTTGCATTCCCAGGATGACGCCTACTTGACCGTGATGGATAAGCTTTTGGATATGATGTTGCAATCAGTTTGCCAGTATTTTCTTGAAGATGTCTGCATCTATGTTCATCATGAATGTTGGCCTGAAGTTTTGTTTTCTTGTTGAGTCTCTGCCAGGTTTTGGTATCAGCATGAGTTTGGTCTCACAAAATGTCTTGGGAAGGATTCCTTCGTTTTGGATTGTTTAGAATAGTTTCAGAAGGAGTGGTACCAGCTCCTCTTTGTATGTCTGGTATAACTCAGCTGTGAGCCCATCTGAACCTGGGCTTTTATTTGCTTAGTAGGCTCTTAATTGCTGCCTCAACTTCAGCCCCTGTTATTGATTTATTCAGGGTTTTGTCTTCTTCCAGGTTTAGGCTTGGGAGGATGCAAATGTCCAGGAATTTATCCATTTCTTCCAAGTTTACAGGTTTATGTGCATAGAGTTGTTTGTAGTAATCTCTGATGGTAATTTGTATTTCTGTGGAATCTGTGGTGATATCCCATTTATCATTTTTTATTGCATCTATTTGATTCTTCTCTCTTTTATTTTTTATTAATCTGGCTAGTGGTCTATTTTGTTGATCTTTTCAAAAAAGTCAGCTCCTGGATTTATTGATTTTTTGAAGGATTTTTTGTGTCTCTATCTCCTTCAGTTCTGTTCTGATTTTAGTTATTTCTTGTCTTCTGCTAGCTTTTGAGTTTTTTTGATCTTGCTCCTCCAGCTCTTGCAATTTTGATAATAGGGTGTCTATTTTCGATATTTCCATGGGCTAAATACCCCAATCAAAAGACACAGACTGGCAAATTGGATAAAAAGTCAAAATCCATCAGTGTGCTGTATCCAGGAAACCCATCTCACATGCAAGGATACACATAGGCTCAAAATAAAGGGATGGAGGAAGATTTGCCAAGCAAATGGATAGCAAAAAGCAGGAGTTGCAATCCTAGTCTCTGATAAAATGTACTTTAAATCAACAAAGATCAAAAGAGACAAAGAAGGACATTACATAATGGTAAAAGGATCAATGCAACAAGAAAAACTAACAATCCTAAATATATATGCACCCAATACAGGAGCACCCAGATACATAAAGCAAGTTCTTAATGACCTACAAAGAGACTTAGACTCCCACGCAATAATAGTGGGAGACTTTAACACTCCTCTGTCAATATTAGACAGATCAATGAGACAGAAAATTAACAAGGATATCCAGGACTTGAACTCAGGTCTGGACCAAGCAAACCTCATAGACATCTACAGAACTCTCCACCCCAAATCCACAGAATATACATTCTTCTTAGCACCACTTCACACCTACTCTAAAATTGACCACATAGTTGGGAGTAAATCACTCCTTAGCAAATGCAAAAGAATGGAAATCGTAACAAACAGTCTCTCAGACCACAGTGCAATCAAGTTAGAACTCAGAATTCAAAAACTAACTCAGAACCGCACAGCTTCATGGAAACTGAACA
>NW_016107441.1:918083-927400 GCF_001604975.1 Cebus imitator | reverse complement strand
GAACACATGGACACAGGGAGGGGAGCACTACACACTGGGGTCAGTTGGGGGGAAATAGGGGAGGGACGGTGGGGGGTGGGAAGCTGGGGAGAGATAGCAAGGGGAGAAATGCCAGGTGTAGGTGATGGGGAGGAAGGCAGCAAATCACACTGCCACGTGTATTCCTATGCAACAATTTTGCATGTTCTTCACATGTACCCCAAAGCCTAAAATGCAATAAAATAAATAAATGGGAAAAAAAAAAGAAAAGAAATTGACTCAGAACTGCACAACTTCATGGAAACTGAACAACTGGCTCCTGAATGTTGACTGGATAAACAATGAAATGAAGGCAGAAATAAAGATGTTCTTCGAAACCAACAAGAATGAAGACACAACATACTAGAATCTCTGGGACACATTTAAAGATTTGTCTATAGGAAAATTTATACCCGCCAGCTTTATTCCCCACTACTCTCCTCTATACTCTCTGGTGAGACCCAAAGACTGTCTCCCAAAGGAGTACTGCCCCTACCCCTTTACCCTGGCTAAGCTTACCCTGAAGAACACCCTCCTCTCTATGATCCACCTCCTCCAGAAAGTGTTTTCTGAATTCCAGGCCATAGTGACCATAACCCTCATCTCGCATCCTCCCCCTTGGAAACACTGAGGAGGCAGCAAGTCCGGGGGAGGAGTATGCGAGGCCCCTGCACTACTCCCTTTATGGAATTCATTTCCCCCTGACCCACACAACCCATGTCATGTGAACTCATGTCCTATTCCCAGGAAACATGTTTTGCTGATGTACTGATAACCCAGCCATGGGAAATTCAGGTCAGGGATTTAGGGGAAAACAGAAGCAACTACTGTCAGCCTTTGGGGAGCCCAGTGTTAAACTCAAGCTTTTAAAACAGCTTCTGAAATCTAAAAGAAAACTGCCTTTAATGAGCACTGGCAACCAGGATCTCAGAAGAAATTGAAGAAATGATATTGTGCTTTTATCTTGCATTGTTGGCTTTGGAACGTGGTCGAAGGCCTCAAAGGCTCAGCTCTCCAGTCTCACAGTCAACTGTCAACTTTATGCTCAGAGGCACAAGCTCTAAGATCTCTGTGGAACCTGCCTGACCTTTTCTGCCTGAAGCCGAAGATGCTACCAAGAAGGAAGGATTGAGGCAGCCCCAAGGAACTGCAGGACACGGAGAGAGGCTAGGGATCCTTGTAGGAGAGGAGGAGCAGAGGTAGAACCTCAGTAGTTAACAACAACTGAGTAGTAATATAATAACAATTAGTAGTAATAACAATTGAGTACTTCCTCTGTGCCAGGCACCCTGTTAAGTGTTCCTTGTACATGGCTTCATAACATCCCAGTACTGGCACTACTACCATCATTTTACAGATAAGGAAACTAAAGTTTGGAGATGTTAAGTAACTTTGTCAAGGTCATACATTAGTAAGAAATCCAGAACTTGAATTGCAGAGCCCACATTCTTAGTCACTATACACCACTGCCTATGTGTTTATCAAGTGAGTGAGGATTTACCTCTTGAATACAAGCTTTGCTTCTATGAGCAAGCCAAAGCCAATTATACTGAGGATCTCTTAAGTACTACTGTATAAGTAGAAAGGGACCTGGAAGCTCAATCCATCCTAAGATAGTTGAATCTCCTCTGAACTCTTCTTGCCAAGTGATCACTCAATACTCGCTTTCATACCTTTAGTGACACAGACCTTAACTGTCTTAGAAGATTTCCCCTTCACCTTTCAACAGATTTGGCTATAGGAATTCCTACATTGAGCTGAAATGACTACCCACTGGTCTTATATCTGCCCTTTGGATGGCACATAACAAATCTAACCCTTCTTCCACATAACAGCCCTCTAGGTACTCTGGTAACAATCATTCTAGTCCCTTGAAATACACCACTTCTACCTTCTCCTACCACCACCCCCCCAAAAAAATTAAGGCATTTATTTATATGTTCATGCTCTGAATAAACAATTATGAAGAGCTTGTGGTAAGTATATCTGAGTATCTCCCTAGTTATTCTAGGAGACAAAATAAAAATACACACAAATGATTATATTACAAGGTAGAAAACTATAAAACTATAAGGATACCTGAAAGAGTGCTATGCAAGTTCAGAAAAGAGTGGTTTTTTTAGCCAGTGATATGTGGAGATGATATAGAAGAGGCGCTATCTGAGCTGCCTCTTAAAGTATGAGATATAAATATTTTAGAGATGAAGTATTGCTATATTCCCTAGGCTGGTCTCGAACTCCTGGCCTCAGGCAATCCTCAATCCTCTCACCTCAGACTCTCAAAGTGCTGGGATTACAGGCATGAGTCACCATGCCTGACCAAGCATTACAAATATTACTGATCATGTTCATTGCAGCCCTGTGTACAATAGCAAAGACCTGGAACCACCCCAAATGCCCATCAATGATAGTCTGGACAAAGAAAATGTGGTACATATACCCCATGGAATACTATGCAGCCATAAAAAATGATGAGTTCATGTCCTTTGTAGGGACTTGGATGAATCTGGAAACCATCATTCTCAGCAAACTGACACAAGAACAGAAAGCCAAACACCACATGTTCTCACTCATAGGTGGGTGTTGAACAATGAGAACACGTGGACTCAGGAGCATCACATACTGGGGGCAGTTGGCGGGGGTAGGGGAGAAACAGCAGGGGGTGGGGAGGAATAACATGGGGAGAAATGCCAGCTATAGTATGCACCTAAAGTAAAATAAAAAAAATAGAAATATTACTGATCATCTGTTGTTGGAAATAACTGGATAATCACAGGGTTATGAGATGCTGTAGTAATATGAGAACACTGACCTTGGAGTGGATCTGCTACTCTGTTGCTATATCTCATTGCACCTCATTTTTCTCATTGGTAAAATAAAACTTATAACATCTGCCCTGACTATCCCTGAGTTGCCATAAAGATGAAGTGCAAGATGACAATGAAAGGGAATTGCTACCAGATGTGTAGGGAATTGTTAAACCCTGTTTTACCAGACTTGAAGATTACCCTGACACTTGCACAACTTGGTGAGAGCTGGGAAATCAGAAGACACAGGCTTTGGTGAGAGCCTTCCGATCCAGCACAAGCAGAGGAAGAAAAACAAATCCCAGAGACAAGCAACATGGCCTAAGCATGAGCCAAGACAACCAAATAACAGCCCCAGTTTCTCGGCACCATTTCATTCAGAATAATCCTATAAGACGTGATCAAAGAAAGGATCAACAGCTTAAACATATTACCAGCTACATAAGCCTTTACAGGAGAAGGCCCACTGAGAAATTAAGACACTTAGGACATGTCTGAGAGGTTTTCCTGCAGTTAGAGCTTCACTAATTGATATCCAAGCATCAGCAACTATTCCATCTGGCTCGTTATTACCGCCACCTGAGAAATAAGAGATTGACCTCATGCAGAGTCGAGGGCCCAAAGCAGAAAGCTGGGGGAGGTGTATGGTAAGGTTTTTTTAAGGTCATACAAGACACCCTTTCGCCTCTCATCATGCTACACAGATACACTCTTGGGCTTATACAAGTCACATGACCACATAGGCAACCATCAACAGGCATTTATGAAGCACTGTATGTATCGTAGCTCTCTTGGGTGTAAGGGAGTGAGAAATTCAACTACAACTGGCTTAAGCACAAAATAAATTAATTGGGGCATTAAACCAAAAAGGCCAGAAGAGATTGTGGTTTGAGGCTGACTGGATGCAGGTGCTCAAACAATCAAACAATATTATCTAGCATCTATTAATACTTCTCTCCAACTCCCAATTCTGAATGCCTCAGTATCGGCTTTATCCTTTTTATTTTGTTTACAATGGGTGGGGGTGTGGTTTGTGAGTCGTGGGCTCTTCTATTTACATCCTCAAAGTGTTAAGCCTTAAAAGAAAAATAAATAAAGTGAGCCTTTTCCCAGCAAGACTCAGAATTAACTGCAATTGGATAGATTCAGGTCACAGGTTTATTCCTGAGCAAGTCTCTGTTTAGGGGGTGGAGTATATCCATTGACCAATCCTGTGTCAGGCTCTTCCATGCCTGGATCTTTGACAAATCCTACCAACAGAGGATGAGGGAGGGGCATTCTTCACAGAAAATCCAGATACTATTATCAGAAGAATGACAAGTGGATGCTAGGTGAAAAAAAATCCAGATGTCAATTCTCAAAACTCTTGTGGTGGAAACCCATAAAGGAAATCCACAATAAGATCATATTTTGTTACCAAGAAAATTATTCTTTAATTGAAAGTGTTTGCCCCAAGTGAAATTAATAGAAAACCTAATTAATTATAACTAATGACCTAAAATGTACAATACAGACCATAAGTCTAAAAACAATGATGTTAGCGATTAAAAGTCCAGGCTTGAGGTTAAGTCTTAATACCACCAGTTACCTGCTGTAACTGAACAAGACAATCTTCTCTGTGCCTTAAGAATTATTCCTCTATAAACTGGGGAAAATAATAGACTCTACTCCATAGAGTAATTGTGATAATTTAATGAGAGAGTGTATCAGAAGCATGAAATACAGTGTGAGTCACTGTGTAAATAAATCTTGTAAAATTTTATTCATTCGTCTAATGATTACTATGTACCAAGAACTACTACAGACACTAGCAATAGATTGGGGAAGAAGAAAGTCTCTATTACTGTGCTGCTTATGTTCTAAAATGAAAAAGTAAATACATAAATGAACAAAAATTACTTAAGGATAATTGCTGTAAAGAAAAATTAAACAGAATGAATAATAGTGATGGGGAAAGTACTTCAGGAAAGAAAATAAGAGGTTTTATTGAGGTACCATTTTAACTGAGATCTGAATGACAAGAATAACCAACTATGTGAATATCTGCGTCTATAGCTTGGAAACAAGAGTGAACAAAAGTCTGTAGCTTGGTGAGAGACGGGAAGAATGGCAGGAAGTATAGTCAGAGTGGGGAGGTCAGGGCTGAACATATAAGTCCTATGAGTAATTCTATTTCATTCTAAGTACAAAGAGAATTCAATGCAAATGTTAACTATGTGAAGAATGAACTATGGGTTGGATGTAAAACTAGAAGTGACAGCTAGAGAAAAAAAAAATGCTTGATGAAAGAGAAAGAATAGAAAAGTAATAGCTGACCCCTGAAGAAAAGCATAAGATGAGATAGGCAAAGAGACCAAAAGTAAGCCAGCAGAGGGAAGCCATGGGTATAGTGTAGAGTAATGGGGACCCTCCAGTGTTTCCTCATTGCCTCTTGGATATGAAGGAGTAGTTTGGATCTGACAAACATTGAGAACCACTATAACAACCATATCAAAAACAAAATCAGATGTTTGAAGGCAATGGGGAGCAACCACAACTTGAAGAGCCAGAGAGAAAGAAAATACATCAAAATGGATCCTAAATTGGTGCTTTCTTCACTTAGGACATTTTCTGATCTCAGTACACAGCAAAAGGGCAAAACAGAAAGCAGTGGCCTAGATCTCAGAGCAGGTTCACTGGGATATAAGGATGAAAAAATTAATTAAATGCAGCCACAAATTGAGGAGCTGATATCCTCTCCCCACTCCAAAAAAAAAAAAAAAGAACCACAAAAAGTGAGCTCTGCATGTGATTTCTCATAGTGCATTTGCCAAATTCTCAGCTGCACATACATGTAATCAGAGGCTGAGAAGCCATGCAAACATACCTAATAACCTCCTCCAGGAGGTGGACCTATTTCCCTCTCCTTAAGTGTGAGCTGGACTTAATGGCTCAACCTTCAAAAGAACAGAATATGGGAAGAGAAAAAATGTAACTTTATAGTAGAGAAAACTGGCAGAGATACTACCTAAACCAAATCATCAAGATTATCATCAACAGTGATAAGTTATGTTGATGCCATGTGTCCCCAGGATATCATCTCATCTCTGTGATAGTCTTCCAAAAACTCATAACCTCAGTCTGATCAAAAGAAAATCATTAGACAAAACCAAATTCAAAATTGAGGGGCATTCTATGAAATACATGACCAGCAGTCTTCAAACTCTTAAGGCTATGAAAAACAAGAAAAGACTGGGAATCTGTCACCATTGTAGGAAACTAAAGAGAAACAATAACTAAATGCAGTGTGGTACCCTGCTTTTGCTCTCAAGACAGTAAGAAAAACAAGAAGAAAAAAAAGTGTACCAATATTGATTTTTAATTTTGGCAAATGTACCATATTATGTAAGATGTTAACATTAGGAGAAATTGGGTGAAGGATATATGGGAACTTTTCTGTACATCTAAAAATAAAACAAAATGAATGACAGTGATGGGAGGGATACTTCAGGGAGGAAGGTCAGAGAAGGCTTCATTACAATATAAAATAAACATATTTTGAAAAAGCAGCTTCTAAGGGTTGAAAAGCTTGGCAATGATTTTGGTAGTCTCACAGAGTTGAGGGAACAGAAATTGGAGTTCAGCGCCCACCAAAGAGAAAGGCAAAGAATTGGTTTTCAGTTAAAACCCTAATAGGGTATGCCAAAGGAATAAGGCAAATCAGAAAGAGACATCCTCACAAAGCCTGAAACACAACTTAAAATCACCTTAATCCATAATTAAATCAAGGTGATCTGTTCATACTCTATCTGCCAACCCAAAGGAAATTTAATCCTTTCCAAAGATAACACGATCCAGTGCCACTATAATTTTTTACATACAATATAAGGCATTCACTCAAAAAATACCAAGCATGTCAGTAAACAGATACAAATGAGCAAAATCTATGATTAAAAAAAAATCAAGTAAGGCCAGGCATGGTGGGTCATGTTTGTAATCCCAGTACTTTGGGAGGCTGAGGCAAATGGATCACCTGAGGCCAGGAGTTCAAGACCAGCCTGACCAACATGATGAAATCCCGTTTCTACTAAAAATACAAAAATTCGCCAGGTGTGGTGACATACACCTGTAGTCCCAGCTACTTGGAAGGCTGAGGCATACACCTGTAGTCTCAGGTACTTGAAAGGCTGAGGCAGGGGAATTGCTTGAACCCAGGAGGCAGAGGTTGCAGTGAGCCGAGATTGCACCACTGCACTCCAGCCTGGGTGACAGAGTGAGACTCCATCTAAAAAAAAAAAAAAAAATCAAGTAACAAAAACATACCAATAGATGACCCATATTTTAGAATTATCAGGCAGGAAATTTAATCAGGATTAATGCATTCCAGAAAATTGGTAAAAAGATGAGGAATGTCACCAGAGAACAAGAATCTATTTTAAAAAGAAAAGAAAAGAAGAAGTAAGTGCTAATAATAGCATTGAAAATTAAAACAATTGAAATTAATATTTAACTAATTTAATAATTAAAATTAATGTAACAAGTATAAAATCAGATTAAACACAGCAGAAGAGAAGATGAGCAAAAAGAATAGAGAAAATCCAGAGTGGTACAGAGAGGAGAAAAGAGAATAGAAAATGCAGAAAAGGGTATTGACAGCATATGAGACATAAGGAAAAAGCCTAACATATGTGCAGTTGGGGTTCCAGGTGGAGAGGAGAGAATAAAGAAAAAGCAGTAATGAAATGCTGGCTACTGATGAAATACATCAAGGCACAAATTCAAAAATCTCTATAAGCCCTGAGCTAGATATTTGTAAAGAAAACCAAACCTAGGTACAGCACATAAAACTGGTAAAAACCAAAGACATAAAAATTCTTAAAACCACCAGGGGAAAACGGAAGAATAATTACCTTACAAGAATCAAAAATAAAACCTACTGCTGACTTTTCAAAGATATGATGTCATCCAGAAAACAATGGAATTACATTACCAACAGTATACTTCTAAATACCTCTCAAATGAAAGAATAAAGCAGAGTGGATACTAGCAAATATTTTGAACTGAATAATATTTAAAATAAATCTTATCACAACTTGTGAAATGCAGCTGAAACAAAGCTAAGGAAAAAAATGTATGAAAATAAGAAAGGTTGAAAATTAATTATCTAAACATTCGTCTCAAGAAGCCAGAAAAAGTTAACCAAATTAAACCCCCAAAAATGCATGAATTGAGAGAAAAATAAATGGAATAGAAAACAAGTTTATAACCTAGAAAAGAATTTCTAAGTTGGTTACACGAAGTGACCAATACAATGGATAATGACCTAGAAAAAGATAATTAATTTAAAAAAGAAAAGTACCATTACCAATAAAACAAAAAAGACTACATCACTGCAAATGCAATAGACTAACAAGATAGAAGGATTATGAGAATTTTATACAAACAAATGTAAATTTTAAATAAAATGGACAAATGCCTACAAAAATACAATTTATTAAACCAATACAAGAAAAAAATATAATCAGAATAGTTCTATATCTATTAAATAAATTAAACCTTAAAATATAAATCTTCCACTAAAAAACTTTCAAATGGCTTCACCAATGAACACTCCCAAACATTAAAAGAAGAAATAACACAATTTTGCATGGATGTTTGTAAAGAATAGAAAAGAAAAACATTCACAACTTGAGGATGCCACCATAATGTTTACAACAAAACCTGAAAAAGGCATTTTAAAAAAGGAAACTTACAGGTTGATCCCTCTCAAGAACAAAGATGATTTATTTTATTTAATCATAAGCAAGCAAAATGAAAGTAATCAAAATCAGAATAATATTACTAGATATCATTGGCAGATAATGAGTGGGAGAAGACAAAAGGCAGGCTTCTAGAGTGCTGTTAATGGTCTATGTGAGTGTTCATTTTGTAAATAATTTAACAAAATTTATATATTTATGTGTATTTCAATATTAAAGGATTTTTAAATATATAGCACAGGAATCTCTTATATCACCTCCTCCCTTCCAGTGACATTGATTATGCTTTTCTTGTGCTACCATTTTCCACAGTTCCTGGCACAGAGAAAATACTTAATAAATATTTATTAAAAACGGAATGAACAAATCTTTATTTAGATATGTAAAACCTCACACAGTGTCAGACACACAACTAGTGTTCAAGATATATGCGTTTTTTTAAATAGATGAACAAAGCTTTGCGTGAATGAGCAAGCTCATTAAAAGTGTATCCTATATCAAGCCTTCTTAATCCCAAAAGTCTCTGTGGACACAGTAGTAGATGAGAGACACAATTAGAAAAGCGAACACAATGGCTCATGCCTGTAATCCCAGCACCTTGGGAGGCCGAGGCGGCTGGATCACCTGAGGTCAGGAAGTCCAGACCAGCCTGGCCAACATGGTGAAATCCCATCTCTCCTGGGCAACAAAAGTGAAACTCCATGAAAGAAAGAGAAGGGAAGGGAAGGGAGGGGAGAGGAGGAGAGGGGAAGGG
>NW_016107441.1:893104-917873 GCF_001604975.1 Cebus imitator | reverse complement strand
GAAGGAAGGAAGGAAGGAAGGAAGGAAGGAAGGAAGGAAGGAAGGAAGGAAGGAAGGAAGGAAAGGAAGAAAGAAAGGAAGGGAAGGGAAGGGAAGGGAAGAAAACTGCCTGAATAAATATGAAATAACAGGTAAGGGCAGATGAGAAAAAAGAGTCAGAGGTAGTTTGAGAGAAAGATGGAAATGAAGCACAGGCAGATCACAAAAAGTCTCTTACGAACAGTAAGCTGTCAGAGCACTAATTAGAAGTATAGACTTGGCTACGAAAGAAAACAGGGAGTCTCTGTCTCTGGGCAGGTCAGCTTTGATGTGAAGCATTTCTTCATCACAGATCTTACTTCCTCTTCTTTTATTTTAGGTCTCACAGAAAAAGGGAAGGAAACCATGATTTGAAAGATAGGAGTCGTCCGATCTGGATTCGGTTTTGTTGAAATACCTTAATCCAGTCATTCCCCTTTCCTGGACACTGATTGGCTAGTAAAATGGGAGGAAAGGTCTCTTAGTATTTTATGCATCTATTCTTTACAACTAAAAATTATTCTGGTGTCACTGAGATTTCCCAAGTAGTTCTGGGATCTGTTTTTTAAAGGATAAAGAACAGATCATTGCTTTGCAAAAAAAAAAAAAAAAAAAAATGAAGTAACAAGAGCATTCTGGATTAGGATTAGAAACAGCTGGCAGAAAGCCTCTAATTCTTTGGAGAAAAGACTCTTCCACAGTCCCATTTTCAGGCCCTTATTCATCATACTACAACACAATTAGGCAAGCTGCTCAGTTGTTCCAAATATCTATCTCTCTTTGCAAAGTATTATTCAAGCCTGTCAAAGCAGTGTTGAAACATGCAGCACTGTCCTCTGTGAATGCCATTATGGACAGAGGCTTGGCATTACATTAATTACATTAGCTGGCTCAGGACAACATAATCTCACCTGATTAACAATCTTCCTTATACTCTTTCTTCTGTATTCCTGTCCTCTGCCTGAATCTTTTTGTCCTTTTTTATTCACTCATTCATCCTTGCAATAAATATTTACTGAGCCCCTCCTATGTGCCAGACACTATATTACTTAGTATTTGATACTAATACGTGATATTTATCAGTAACAAAAACAGGTAAAGTCTCTTCCCCATAGATTTTCCTGACCTTCTTTCTGCATGCCTTTTCTCTTAGTTGGAACAAAATAAAAAATAGTTGAAACATCCTTTAGCTATAATTAGGGTACTTGTGTTCTTGTCCCAGCTGTGCTACAAGTCTTAGGGGTAAGTTTATCAACCTCTCTGTATATAATTTTCCTCTTCTGTGCATGAAAGTGTTGAGCAAGACTATCTTAAAGAATTTCTCACATGGACTTTTTCGGTAGTTCCTAACTAGTCTTCTTGCTTTCATTTTGCTCCTGCTGTTCCTGAAATTTTATTCTAAACATAGTAGCCAAACTAATCTTGCTAAAATGTTAAGTCAGCTCTTATTATTATTCTCCTAAAGACCTTCCAATGGCTTCCTGTCTCACTCAAAACCCAAAATTCTTACAATGTCTTGGAGGTAGTACCTGGTCTAGTCCCCAGTTACCTCTCAAATCTCTTCTTCTATCACTATTCCCTGCACTCATACTAGTCTCCATGCTGTTTCTTGTACACTCCAAACATACTCCCTTCTTGGGCCTTTTGCCTTTCCTTTTCCCACTGCCTAGAAAGCTTTCCTTCCCTCCCCAAGGCTCACATGACTCATTCCCTCACTTCCTTCTATTAAATAAATGCCTTTTCAGGAGCCATTCTCTGAACTGATCACCTTACGTAAAACAGCACCTCCACACCACTCTCTGCCCTACTCTTTTTTAAATTCTTATCACTGCCTAACTCATCATATATTTCCGTGTTTATCTTCTGTCTCCCTCCAATAGAAGATGCATACCATTAGGATAGGGCTCTTGGTTTGTTTTGTTCCCTGCTGTATCCCCAGCTCAAAGAATAGTACCAGATACACAGTAAATGCTCAATAAATGTTTGTTGAATGAATAAAAGAATGAATCTTTTCTAGTAATAAAATAAGTCTCACTGTGTGTCAGAATTTATTCATACTTTAATAGGATTCAGATCTGGCTTCTAGAACCTATAAGAGACCAGTCAAGTATTAGAACTACACTGGAGTCAGACTACACGGAAAAGTTACCAATAGAAATGAACCACTCACTGAAGCCAATCCATTCCATTCCTTGAAGATTTTTGTTTCATAACAGGGTGAGTTAAAATAAGATTAGACTTAAATATTTATTCTATGCAGTTATTTGCAGTGAGAAAAGTGGAATTACTACCCTCATTTCACTTAGACCTAGAGAAGTTTAGTCATTTATCCAACATATCCAGTCTTTTTGAGGCAGAGATAATATAAGGACATAAATCCCTGACCACTAAGCCCACAGTTATTTTCAATAGTGATCTACACAAGAACAGAAAGATCCATACCAGCATAAATATATCATGCATAGTGTAAAAAGTGTAGATTCACTAATAGGGACTCTTCCCACTGAACTTCTGAAGAAAATCCATGTTCCAGAAGTTTATCTTATATACTGTTTATTCTATATGCTCTCAGTATATACTGTACTGTTTATCTTATATATCATCATATCCCCAATACTTGGCACATGCTCATTTCATGTGTGCTGATTACATGAAAGATCAGCCTTAAACAGAAGTCTATTAACAAACGTAAGACTTATAAAGAGACTTAGACTCCCACACAATAATAGTGGGAGACTTCAACATCAATATTAGACAGATCAACGAGACAGAAAATTAACAAGGATATCCAGGACTTGAACTCAGATCCGGAACAAGCAAACTTAATATATATTTATAGAACTCTCCACTTTAAATACACAAAATATACACTCTTATTAGCACCACATCACACCTACTTACAGGTTTAAATGAAATATTCATTGGCTGCTTGTTTGTTATTTTCTTCCCTCGTTTTTTTCCTGTCTCCATTATTAAACACAATTATTGGTATAAAAGAGGTTTCAATACCCATTTTAAGACTGCATTCTAGCCTGGGCAATAAAGCAACACTTCCGCTTTCTCTCCCTCTTCCTCCTCCTCTTTCGTCCTCTCCTTCATTCTTTTTTATTATTATTTTATTTTTATTTTTATTTTTCATTTTCTCTCTCTCTTTCTTTCTTTTAAAAAAAAAATATATATATATATATATAGTTCTTCAGTTTGTCCATAATCTGTCTACCTATCTTCAGGTACTCTATTAAAAAAAAAAAAAAAGTAATCTCATAAAAAAAAAAAAACAGGTGCCCCTTCACCACCCCATTTAATAATTGCTCTCACCTCTTGCACAGGTCACTCACACAAACAGCAACACACACACAGCACCCCTTGAAGGAAAAGAAAAACAAATTTCCACATACCGCATCACACCTGGCTATGCAGGTATTTCCTAGTCAGATGAGGGACCAGGACAAAATTGCCAGCTTACAGTTTGTTTCAGTACTTCTAGGAGCACCACAGTGACACGCATAGATACATACACATTCATGTGTATGTGGAGAAAGACCCATTTACAATATCAAATGTACAGATACACATATGCACATCAAAATCACTTCAGAACTAGGCAGAATACAAATCATAAATAAACTTATATACACAGTAACTTACATGCCGGTTTTGCCCAAGCATACTCACAAATGTACACAAACACATATACAAAGATAATATTTACCTCAAGGTTTGACTGTGAAAAGTAAATAAGATTATGTGAATTCACAATAGTGCCTGACACATAGAAACCATGCTAATAAAGGTTACCTCCTGATTACATATATAAAAATACATATATTATATATATTTAAATTCCTATCCGACTCATATTAATATGCACCTTCAAAACAAAATTTCCTTTTCAGTCACTATGCAGAATATCATGGAAATTCTAGATTGTGGGAGACAATAAAAGAACCAGTAGTGTGGGGTGTGCTATTGTAGTGCAGGGGGAGGGGAGAGGAAATCCTGCTGGTAGGAGGCTGGTAAACAAGACTTTCCAGATTTCTTTGCTTGGGAAAAGACCTAAACTTGGAGGGAGTTGAGCTGATGAGTATTCTTGAGAGAACCAGCCTCCAAACACCCCAAAGGAGTTTCTGACATTATTGGGTAAGAAGGAGGGGTTGTCCTCTCTCATTAGCCTTGGGAGGGAGAGTCCCCAGAGTCTCAGTGAGTTCAAATCAACCAGAAAATCCTTTAGAGTATTTATCCTATAGCTTGGAGAAAATCTGATTAACTCCACCTCCCCAGATGGGCTTTAGAGTGAAATGTATAGCTGGTTTCTAAGATTCAAATAAGGTGGGAAAACAGAGGAAGGAAAAACATGGAATATGAGTCAAAGCACAATCCCTGTGTGTAAACTTGGCTCTGCCATCAATTTGGAGCAAGCCACAGCTTTGTGAGGCTCAGTTTCCCCAGCACATAAAAGGTGAATAAAACTGTCTCCTGTCCAGCTGGAAGAAGGTGTTTTTCTTCTCTCCCAAAAGGATGCCAGCCACAGCACTTCCCACTCAACCCTGGAAACTGCTCAAAGAATTTCTCCCGTACTTCCCTGCTGCGGTGACACTGGAGGGGGTCTTTATCCATCAGACTTCTTTTTGGATATTTCTTCTTTCTTTCTGGGGCCAAATATTATAACTTCAGAGCTTAAAAAAAAATCAGGCATCTGGTTCAACTCTTCCCTTTTAAAATGGTCAATTGAGCCCAGAGCATGTCTGAACTAGGAACTATCTGTTTTACTCATATACAACTGCATTCTTTAAAAATCAAGGCAACCCTTTGAGAGATCTCGAGAGATTAATTCCATAAGCCTTCTCACCCCACCGCTTACACAGAAAGAAGCCTAGGGGTGGGAAGGGGATTGCGCAGATCTCGTCCAGTACTCTAAGCGTTAAATTCAACCCAGAGTCTAAAAGGCTATTGGCCTAATATCTGGAGAAGATCTGGTTTTCGTAGCCGCGGGCCAATGAACACCTCGAGTGGGAGGGTTTGAAGATACTAAGGAGTTTTCCCCCCCTTTTTTTTTCCTCTCAGCCCCCTCCCACCGGCTATCACCCCTCCCATCCCCCACGCCTCCAGTTTGTTAAATTAATGCAGTAAGAAAGTCTGAAGATCTGAAGGAGTCTTGACCAAGGGAAGATGAGCGAGCTCAGAAAACCGAGATGCATCTGAGGCGTTGGGCTCCTGAGCCCCGCGGGGTACCCATGGATCCCGGTAGCCCCTGAAACTTGCCCTGGGCTCTCTGACGCCTGCGGCCCCGAGCAATGGGACATCTTTTCTGCAGTGATCATAACTTATTCGGCGGGGACCAGGAAACAGGAATCTCAAGGCGACAGCAGACCAGCACCGAGGCAGGGGAACGAGATTCCGAGACTGGATTGCGATGCGCCAGCCTGGCACACTCTCCAAGATTTAACTGAAGGCAGCACCGTCAACCGCTTTCCCCTCGCCCCTAACAGCCTCAAGCCGGCCCAGAGCCATAAGCTCTGTTCTCTTTACCCAAGATGCTCGCCCAATCCAACGGTCCGAGACCAGCGCTCTGATCTCCACAGAAGATTTTTTTTCCTTGCATGGAGCTGGCCGTTTAAACAGAAAAACAGGGGTAAAAAAAAGGAAATATACCCACCCCCAAACGTGCCTCCCCAGCGCCGCAGGGAGCCAACAGACACGCTGGAGTTTAACAAACAGCAATACTCTTCGCGCTCCTGAAAAGCAGGGCTGGACGCTCTCCGTGGTGCTGAAACGCTTCGCAGCCGCCGCTGTCCGTGGTATCTACAGCCCCTCGCTCCAATTTCCCCTGGGGCTCTCCCTCCGCCCCCCTATTCCCCGCCTCCCCTTAACATCTGGATTATTTTCTTTCAATAGCGCTTTCTGGTTTTGTAAGTGCCAATTTGAAACATTTTTGCCCCCATAACTCGTGGACTACAAAGCACAAGGACCTGAAAAATGTACAGCTTCAATACTCTTCGACTCTACCTTTGGGAGACCATTGTATTCTTCAGGTATGCAATTTTCTACTGACCACATCGCTCTGATGGAAATGGGGGGAAGGAGTACGGAGGCCGCCTCTGTCCGTGGTCCCAACATTTTGGGGAAGAGGGGTGCTGTATTCTGCTGCAATCGGGTCCTTCCATCCCCCGTCTTCTTTCTCCCCCCTCCCGCCCCCCGCCACCCCCCACCCTCCACCCCGCAGGGTGTCTGGCTTGTGCGTGAAGGTCTGAGACAGTCGCTGTTCTGGCAGCTGTTTGCCTGTTTCTTGCGGTTTGTTTGTCCTTCTGCCTGCTACACCCCCCACCATTAGTCCCCAGCCCCACTGCATGTTGGCTTTCACTCGGCTGAGGACTTTAAGGGGAAGCTTTAGGAGTTACTCAGTTTAATTAGGACTGCATTCTCCCTAACCGCAGTGCCGAAAACCTCAGCTTTCCCGTCTGGGAGCCAAGTGACAACTAGCGGTGACGGGGAAGGTTGCACTCAAACTCGCTGGACACAGAGCATTTCATTTTCTCTCCTTTTTTGCTGTTGTTTTCTTTTTCTGTTAGGAGGGTGGGGGAGTTACTAAGGCTTAGTACTTGTAAACAATAGTGTTATAACCTCAGTTTGTAAAGGCTTGAACTTGGGTACAGAGTGGATCTATTTAGGAACATACTGGGAAACATTTCCCTTTTGAAACTTTGACTGCCTCCTTTCCCCCATCCACCTTTCCAAACTCTGTTAGCTGCAGATCCTGAACTGATGAACAATTCTTGTTTGTTTTGTTTTTTAATTTATACTTATACCTGACTCAACAGCTGAATTTTCCCATTCACTTCTCTCAGGTTAAAATTTTCTGCCTGAAAGCTTGGCATTCTTATGTTAGTAGAAGTGAAAAGTGAAAAATCACCTCTTCAAGAAGAATTGAAATGGATAGCCCTTTTGTAAGTGGGTGAATCATACCATCTTCAGAGATGGTTATGATAAATTCCACTTGTATGAATTGAAAAAAATTATTATTCTTCCATGACATGCAGGGATCATTAATCTTCCTCATTTTAGATGCCTGTCTCTCATATTTTACTGTGGCATTGGGTTAACAGTCATTTGAAAACCCCACTCCAAATTGTTTTTTTAAACAAGTGATCACCAAATATTATCCTCTCCCAACATAAAACAGCAAATAATTTTTGTTTTATTACACTTCATAGGAATTGCTGGTTTGACTAATCTGTTGGTTGGTTTATTAAATGAATGACACCTCCTTTCAAATTGTAAGTTTCTATAGTTCAGCCTCTTTTCATGCCTTTCTCTTGAAATGAAGAAAAGGCATGCCCACTTCTTTGAGATGCCCAATGCTAAACCTTCTAATCTCCAGTTCAAATAATTATTTCGTAGGCCACAGAGTCCTGACCACAGATCAGAATGCAAATAGTCAAGAGAGTCAGATAGAAGGAAAAAGCACAACAACCCAGGACCTTGTGAAATGTATCAAAACATGGCTACGTTATGGGGGAAAGGTCAGGAAGTATTATATTAATAATATCAGATTCTTTCTCCCCTGAATATTTAATAGAACTACAAAATGTATGGAGGTTGGGCACTTTGTAACATTTGTATGCAAATTGATTCTGTGTTTGGTTTACAGGAGACAGAACTGAACCAGAGAGATTAAAGAGAAAATTAATAGGACCAAGCGCATCTTTCTCCCCCCACACACTCTTTTTTTCTTGATGAACAGTATGCAATGCTTGATTTGCCTCTCCCAGACACTGTCACAAAAGGGAGACTCAATCTAAAAGGTCTGCATTGTAGTCATTTTGATAAGGTTATGAATCCACTGTGTTAATTCTTCAACTAAGCTGGTGGTGGCCTATCAGGAAACATTATTCTACATCTCTTTCCCTATGTGTGTGAACACACACATGAGCTAAAATGGATGTGAGATACAATTCCATGTGTTTATAGGGAAAGAAGAGTTATAACTATGGAGAGCTGGAAAGGTGGTGGTACCACTGCACTTTCAAAATATAGGAATGGCTTCTTCATTAGGAGAGTAAATGTTCATTTTTAAAACACAATGCAAATAATGATTGAACTCAGGAAATTCAACAATTTTTCAGTAAGATTAAAAAAGATCACAAGGAAGTAAAGTGAGTAGATTATATTTGTTCAATTGGTATTTTCATTTCTAACTCACTCACTTTTAAAATTCTAGGTGAAAATACAGAAGCAGTAGAATGTGGGGACTTATTAGAATGTATGTGGGGGTAAATGGAGGCTGGCAGCTCTCTAGCAGGTTCCATGTGAATAACCCCTTCTTCCCCAAGGGACAGGCACTATGTTGGAATGGCCAATTCAATTATCTCAGGCACCCAGATACTCTTTAGAATAAATGATGGCAGCTGCTCACCTTGTTGGGGAAATGGGGGACTAGGAAAGGCTCTCAATAACATATGTGGGCTGCATCAGCACATAACCAGTGAAATGGCAATAACAACAGCAAAACAAACAAACAAAAACAACAATCAAGTGAATGAGACAGAAATCCCATATAGTACCAAAGCAGAGGAGAAACTGAGGCCTCAGAAAAGGAGATACGGGGTCCTGGAAGACAAAAAGTATTGCGTGCTCATCAACTGTGTCTTCATAAGATCGAGTGATTTGGCTGAAGTTCCTGAGCCAATATTTTAAAAACCTAGGCTTCTAAAATTCTGTAAGTGGCATTCTGAGAGTCAATAACCTAACTGTTTTCCTTTATTTTCAGTTGAGAATGGGGCCTTATATCCAGACTGGTCAAAAATAGTAGGCAGTTTTGTTTTTAATGGTAGAAGCATGTTTCTTTTAAATGTCCTTTCAAGCCAAAGGCAACGTGGCTTTGATCCCCAGAGCCCTAACAGAGGCTTATGGCTGAGACTGGCCCAATGTAACTCCAAAATTATCTTGCCTTCTGGGCAACTCAAACAGACCCATGTTTCTTAAGCTCTGCGCTATTGACACTTTGAACTGGGTAATTCTTTGTTATGAAAGTGGTTCTGGGCATTGCGGGATGTTTAGCAGCATCCCTGGTGCTATTAGCACTCCCTTCCTGAGTCATGACCATCAAAAAATGTCTCCAGACATTGCCAAATATACTTCCTTGGCAGAGGGGAGACAAAATTGTCCAAGGTTTCAAAGCACAATACAGAGTGACCAAATTTTTAGTCAGCTGCTCCAATGTGCTAATTATAATGAAGAAGAAAGTCTAGCTTCCTTGAGAAAATGCCCCTCATGGAATACGCAAAGTACCCTGATGAAGTAAAAGGGGACATAACATATGCTTGACAAGGGAATAAAAGCAGGGAGGTAAACCAGATCTAATCCCTTGGTGGCTTTCCCAAAAGATGATCAGCTTTTCTTTAACGTGCTACCTCCATCTTCCATCCCAGTAGATGCTTCCTTGCACTGGGTTTTGTGCTGAATATGCCACTCAACTGCTAATAAAGGTCATCAAAACTTTGAAGGGAAGATGTTTCTATCCACATTAGGATCAAAAAGAAAATGACAAATACATTGTTTCATATCTCAGTCCAAAAAGAAAAAACACCTACCCAGTTGAACGGTAAATGGTCTTTTCCTTGATGCAGCTCCTGTGGCTTCTCCATCTCCAAGCTTGTCAAGAAGGGCAGATGACTGTCTTGATCTTTTCCTTCTGGAAGGAGAGTTGTACTCTACCTTGAATCTTACCTGCTGCATTTTGGCATGCAGAATGTGTCTAGGGGTTTCTGAAATGGGTCAAGGACTTTTCCCCAAGGGATGAAGCCCCTTGGGCAAGTTTGCATTAGCATCAAATTGTCAATTGGTCTACTACCATTTTGGTCTTAGAAACCTTAAGAAAGAGAAAAGAAAATGTCATGTTTTTGCTCCTGAAGGACAGGTTGGACAGGGAACCTAGGCTGGTAAATGGACTTATGAATCAGCACATGACTCCTGCATATTTGCCAAATTCATAATGACCTAAGCAAAGGATATTTAGGAAATTGTTTTCTTTAGATTGCCTTAAGAAAGAGGTTATGGCCATGTGGTGCAGTGGAAAGAGAAGCTGGGCTATGATTTGAGAACTCCTGCCTCTAGAGTCCACTCTGCTTCTATCCCATAGCATGACCATAACAACTCTCCTCCTCTACTGGGGACTCAATTTTCTTACCAATCAACTCAAATGACTGAATCGGACGCTTCTACGTTGTCTCCAGCCCCTGATGAGATCTTTGTCAAAGGCAGGGGCCCATACCACAAAGGTTCAGGATGAATTGGCTTCAGTGGTGACACTGCACTGAACTTGTTTATCATGTGCTTATGTGTCCAGTCCAAAACTAAGCACTCTGCAGGGACAGATGCCACAGTCCCCATCCTTGCAGAAAGGATGGACACCGCTCCTTTTAGAGGTACATTAAAATATTTTTTTCCTTCTTCAGAGGACCTACGGAGCTCCCTTTCAGGCAGCCTATGTGTGCATCCTGCAACAACATCACATTTATGTGGGCGTCATTAACTTTATTTCCTTCATCAGCTGGCAGAAGCCAGCATGATTTTTAAGATGGATGGCACTGTCTCCCTGCCTGGCCATCTTGACACTATTCTGCAGGTTTGCTTTAAACAAAGAGGCTTTGGCCTAAAGGGCAGGAGCCCTGGGATCTGGAATTTAGCTAGCGGCATGACCTTGAGAGGGCTCTATGACCTTTCTAGCCCTCAGTTTCCTCAGCTGTAAAATAAAGAGATTTGGCCAATCATGTTCTAAAATCCCTTTGAGCCGTGCCAGTTTTGGATATATTCTCCCGATCTCTTCCCTAATAGCACAGCTTTGGTTACAGCTACTGCAGTATAGCCACATCGAGGTATAGTCATATGGAGGTATAGTCAGGCTCAAAGGTCTGAAAGAATTGAGGACCTTACTAAGCAATTCACTTTTTGAAGAGTTATCCTGACCTGGACACAATTATTGACAGATCCTATAAATACATCAGTTTCTCCAGGAAATGTTTATTATGATGAGAAAACATGATACCTGATCACTATACTCACAGATCTGAGGAATAGTATGAGAAAGAGACCAAATATTTCTATACTTTTTATCAATGATTCTGTTTGGTTCTTTTTTTTTTTTTTTTTTTTTTTGCCTCATAAAGCCTATGTTTTTCAAAAAAAAAAAAAATTGTTTACCAGATACCATTCATCATTAACATGTTTTTCCCATCTTTATTAATCAAAGGTATACGTAACTGCCAGGAATACTAAATATCATGGGATGAGCAATGTCGCCACACTGAGCTGACCTAAGAAAAAACAAAAGTAAAGATATGTGATTCTTTTTAGTTAATCCAGAGAGCCTTGCCAGAAGTAAATATGCAGTTTGTTAGAGCCTTTGAAATGTTTAAAATGCACTCTGAGTCCTCATTACTATTTCATGAATCTCCTATGTACCCAGGGACCCCATATTGGGAAACATTAGATTTGATTTATTTTATATAGCTCCAAGAGAAGAATTGGAGTAAATTCACAGATTTTTTCAATGCACACATACAAATTCTGACTCAATGAAAGTGAGAACTTTCTGGTAGCTCTTTCAAATGGTACTGTGGGCTGCCTTAATGGTAGTGATTGTGACTGTTAGTGGAAGTGTGCAAGCAGAGACTGGATGTCCACCTCCCAGGAAAGATATAGAAGAAATTCAAGCTTCTTTTACAAATTGAGATTTGTAATTTGCAATTCTATTTTCCCTCCTTTCCTGATTCCCAAATTGCCATCTAGTCTTTGTAAGCTCTTCGAATCATGACATGAAAACCACTAACTGGGATCTTTTTCTTCTTAAAAATGTATTGGATAATTAATAAATTGGATAATGAACATACAAAAACCATGCAACAAAGAATTATTAAAAGGAAATCACCTTGATTATATAAAAGCCTGATTTTAAGAAATGAGAAGAGCCTCCGAATAAGCCAGAAAAAACTACCAGAAAATGCACTTGTCCATGGACAAGGCCACAGGCACCAGTGGTGTTCACAGGACTGACGGCCTCTCAGCCTTTAACTCCAGCTGTCTCCCTGAACCAACTCTCTGTAAAGCCTAACACACAAAATGAAAACACCATACAGCCAGCCAGCAAATTCATTTGGAAAGCACATTAGAAGGAAACAATGCCCAGAGATGCTGGGGAAGGGGCTAATCCACGCAGTGCCTATGGTTTGTAATGCAAGCTCTTATGAGAGGTGCTGAGGCCCCCAAAGCTTTTGAAACTCCTGACAAAGGATCCCTTTGTGGTTTTCTGAAGTTGATATTGTCCGAGTCTCCTGAGGCTAATTCAGTGCAATTAGATTACCACTCTCTGCCTTTGAATTGGGCTGTTTTTCAGTGTCCGTTGCTAAATTAGTTTACCGTCCTAACGGGGAACTGCCGACAATCATTAATCCCAGCCGTGAAATGGGTAGCAGCTCTGGGCAGCATGATCTCTTGCCTCATATTCTGGGCAACTCAGAGGTACAAGGAGAACAAGACCCTGCTCCCTTTCTCACAAGTACATTCTCAACTCTTCCACCTGTTCACCCCCAGAGAATCATACTTTCTTTCAGAGTGTCTTGAGTATCAACAGAAATGGAATCTTGGGGTAGGAAGGATTCTTAGCTCTAGAATTCAATGGCTGTTAAAGTCAGCTGTGAGGGTCTTGCCAAAAAGACAGATTCCCAAAAATCTGTTAAGAGGATAGAACTTATATTAAGTATTCTTACTGTAAATAACAACAGCAATAATAATAAACAAAAGAGCAAGAGGAAACTTTTGGGGGTGATGGATAGGCTTATGGCATAGACTGTGGTGACAGTTGCATGCGTATATACTTGTCTCTAAACTCATCAACTCCTAAATATGTACAGCTTTTCATATGTCAATCACACCTCAACAAAGTGGTTTTAAGAATTAAATGAAATAAAATACAGATTCTCAAGATCATGTCAAACTACTGAAAAAGAATCTCTCAGAATGAGGATCCAGAAACCCATAATGTCAACAAGACTCTAATTCCATGCTTCAAACTTCAGTGTGTAGAATTACCTGAGGATCTCCTAAGATGCAGATTCTGACTCAGGAGTTCTGGGGTAGGGCTGAGTGTCTGCATTTCTAAAGCTCCCAGAAGACTGATGCTGCTGCTTCCTTGACCCAAAGGTTTGCACAGCAAGGCTCTAGATCATTCTGACCGAGAACCCCTGACATAGATCAACCCTTTTATTTTGCAGGTGTGAAGGGGATAACTTCCTCAAGTTTATACAGTGGGTGACAGAGCTCCCAAAGCTATACATAGTCCCCAAACTTACTCCCCTACATGTCATCTATAGAGATGACACATACATCCTAACTCTGCCACCGCACTTTCTTTCCTTCAATCCTCTCACACTCTGTCCTTTCTCATAAACACACTCACCCTTCAAGAGGGTTCCTCAGGGAGCTATCCCTATCCCCAAATGGTGGCCTGGTCTCTGAAGTCCTGGTGCACCAAAAGCTCTCATTCACACAGCTGTGAATTCTATGTGATGCTAGATAAAGAGAGGGGGCACCCAGGCAATGGGTTTTAAATCTTGGCCCTGGGACACAGCAATGAGAGTGTCAGGATTGATAAAGGAGGTGAATCAAGATGGTCAGAAGGAGAGGGTATGTGGTTTCTTTCTCCAAAAATGATCTCACTTACCAGTCTTCCGATGCACATTGTACTCTCAACCTTGCATAGCTAGAGGCTTGGTTAGAACTCTCAGATGTTCAGAGACCACTGCCACATTCTACCACCTGTGTGACCTCAGGACCATGTTCTTCCTTTTTCTCTATCCCTTTAACCTGTCAGCCTTTTCGCAAATTAAGTTAGTATTTTATACACCAAATAGTGCAACTGCTATGATCTTCAGCCTTTTGAGAGCTGCGTGTTTATTGCTGTGTGCTCCGTTCTGCAACATTCTCCAGCTCCAGAGGAATGCGGCAAGGCTGCTGCAATATGGCTGCCAGGCAGATTTGCAGTACTGTCCTATAAAAAGCACTTTACAGGTTATAGCATGTTTTATATCCATGATCCCATATGAGCTGCCCAATCACCTTAAAAATTAGATACAGGACAATGGTTAGTATTCCCATTTTAAAGCTGAGAAAACTGAGGCTTAAAGAAAAAAGGTGGTTTGCCTTTTGGTAACAGCAAGTGACCATGCAGTTATTCTCAGAGTAAAACCAGGATTCAAATACAGATCTCCTTGCTCCTCACTCACCATACTGATATTTAGAGATAGACAGATAGAAATATATTCATGAAGCCCCTTTGAGCTGGTACAGCTATCAGTCTAAAAACCCTCCCCCTCCACCCATGGATAACAGGGATGAAAAGAAACCTAGAAAAAAAGAGCTGAGAATTTTTCATCAGGCCTTTGATTTGACACAGCCTTATTCTTCCTACTCTTGGCCAGATAGAAATTTGTTTCTCTGTTCTTGATCATGTTTAATTTTACAATATATGCATACATTATCTTTTTCAGAAATTCTAATACTACACCTAAGCCTGAGATCCTCTCTGATAAAGACCTCTAGGTCCCTTTCAACTGTTATCCTTCTTGATAATTTTTTAATTCATATATATATATATATATATATATATATAAAACATATACATTTCATACACACATGTATATAACTGTTGAAATATACAATTATTCCATGGAATCGTATTTTCTATATAATTTGAAATTTGTTTTGTCCACATATTAACATGTCTCGAGAAGCCTTACTTGTTGAAGCACACAGTTCTACTTCATTCTTTTAACCACTGCAGAGCATTTTATGTTATGGATGTCTCATTGTTTTCTAGCCATCCCCTATTGGTGAACACTTATACTTTTTCTAATTTTCCCACTGCAATCAGTGCTGCAATAATTACAGTGTACCTTCATCTTTATGAACACGTGGTATTTCTCCAGGTAGATAATAAGAACAAGAAACGGAATTGCTGGGGCACAGAACAAATCCATCTTATATGTTGATAGATACTGCAAACAGATACTCCTTTCTTCCTGAGCCTTCTTTTCTTCCTTCCTTCATGATGCCCCATCTCAGCTCCAACTTCAACAACTTATTAAAAATAATCATTAGTATTTACTGAGTGTTTATTGAATGCTAGACACTATACTAACAACATCACATACCCCATCTCATAATTCTAAAATAAAAGTACTATAATGTTCTATTATAAAAGTACTATTCTTATCTCCACTTTACAGGTGACAAAACTGATACGTAAAGAGGCTATATAACTTGCCCAAGGTAAGACAACTAGTAAAAGGCAGAGCTAGGATTCAAAATTGGGTGTGACTGTAGAAAATACTCCTTTCACCATTACCCTGCCACTATTACTCTAAGAATGAACTAGGCAAGGGAAGGAGGAGACTCAACTGGATGAGAGAGATGAAAGATATGAATTTACCTCTCTAGAAAATCAAGAGCTAATCTCTTGCAGGTGGTTCTGGATAGCTGAAAAGTTATTAACATGCATCTATAAGCAGATAAGAGCTCTCAATCTCTATCCTTGACATAAAAGAGAAATTGCATCCACCCCCATCATAAGGTGTGTTGTTACAGCTCTGTCGGGGTAGAGACAGTCAGCTACCGAGGGTTCTTTCTTCTTTGACCCACCTGCCTTGTAACCAAGATCATTTCATTGAGAAAGTCGTCTGGGATTGTGGGAGAGAACTGCTGACTGAGTCAGGAGGTCAGGAAGAAGGGCAGCATAATTTCTGGCCCAGGAACAGAATTTTTTTTAATCTTGGTCTTTATACTCAGACCAAAGACATTTTTAGCTGCGTTCTCTAACCCCCAGAAACACAGGAAAATCCCATCTCCCTAATCTTCTGTATGTGCTCAACCTCAAGCACTAAAGGTCTCACGGCATGCCCCAGATTTGCCACTCCCAAATAAGACCTTCAAAGTAGGTTTCTCATAGCATCTCCAGGCCAGAAAACCACATCCAGCCTAGACGAGTCAGGGGGAGCAGAAAGGGCCAGCCCTCCTTAATAGCCATCAGCACCGCACCTGACGTGGCTGTGGGAAATCCAGACAATGGGGTCTCAGACACCTGTTTCCAATAGCTCTCTGAATGACAACAGAGACATTTTCCAATGTGTCCCTACCAGTCCTATTGCTACTAGGGAAAAATAATACAATAGAAATAAAGTATCTTAATATCAACTCTTAAAATAGACCTGCTGGTTTGTCATTTTTTTCCTTTATTTTGTTTTTAACCTTATAAATATGCGTTTGTTGTAAAATATTAAACAGCATAGGAAGATATGCTTGAAACTAAAATATACATAAATCTTACTTCCTAGGATAAATCATTTAACAGTTTGATATTTGTCCTCCTAAATGATTTTAATAACATAATAATAACAAAAACATGAGTGCTTCCTATGAGCCTGACACCTTTCTAAGAGCTGGATAGAACTTAACCCATGTAACCTTGAGAACAATCCTATAAATCATATACTATTATTCATTTCATTGTACAGATGAGGTCGAATTATTTTCCTAGGATCACCCAGCTTGGAAGTGTCAGTGAGGGACTGGAATCCAGGAAGTGTGGCTTCAGAGAGCCTTTAGCTACTGTGCTACTGTAGTAAGCTGCTTCTGTTTTACAAAAATGGCATTATTCTAAACACCATGTTCTGCAACTTCCCTTTTGCCACTCCACAATACCTCGTCAGTGTGCATACGGATCTACCTCACTTATTTTTGCAGCTGTGCTGCCCTTCTCTTGAAAATGCCAGGTTTTAATATAATACAAAACTTTTAGCTTGCCACACACAGCCCTCACTGCTATTTCCAACTCCTTTACCTCACACAAACTGAATTCCAACCCAAAATGGATTTCCTAATGTCTATAAGCAGTACGTCCATAAGTCTCACCTTTGTATTTTAGCTCACGCTGCCCTCTATACTCTCCATCAATCTGGAAAAGCTCCCCCCTCACTCTGCCTTAAAAGACACATCAACCAGCTCTAGGCTCACACTCATCTCATTTTGAATCCTGCCTATGTTACTTCCTTCCTGTATGGTCTTGGCAGTTTGCTCAATCTTTCTGAGCCTCAAGTTCCTCATCTTAAAGACTGAAGATAACAGCTTCACTGATAGATTCATGAAGTCCCACTTCAAATACATTTTCCTAGCAGAGCACAATCCCTTAACAAATGATGATTTTCTCTCCTCTCTGAGATGCTGTCCATGCCTGAAGACCCATCTCTAGCATCACTTCCTCCGTGAATTGTTGCTGGCTTGCCTCTATGCCTAGCCTCAGCTGGGAACTGGCTCTCCTTCCTAAATCCTCTTGGAAATACAGGCATTATCCTTAGTACTCAGTTTGTTTAAAGTGACCTTACATATATGTAGGTGCCCTTCTAGCTTTCCTGTTGCATTGTAAGCCCCTCAAAGATTAGAGCTTAATGAATTTCTTGATGCATATGAAAAGCAAAAAGGAAGAAAAGGGAAACATCTCCTGGTGCTTTCCAGAGTTTTCAGCTTACTCCACTACCCCCTCATAGATAATGTCATCCCAGGTTTCATGTATATCAGACACTCAGTGTTTGTTAAATCAAATTGCTTTGTCCCCACATGCCTGCTCTCATCCTCCTGCTATTGGCTCTGCAGAAGCCCAGGACCTGAAAGATTCCAACCAAAGAACCCTAAAACCTTGCTGTATCACACCATGACCCCTTTCTGCTCCAAGAAATGAGTCACAGTGAGAGTGTGAGCTAGATATGGCAGCGCAGCCCTGGCTCTGTAGGTTTTGCAGTAAGTTGCTTGCTCGGCCTTACCCTTGCTGTCTTATAGGTCATGTCCAAACTCTGGGCCTCTCAAAACGTCTGAGCCATTGCAGACAAGGTTGCTCTTTACCATCACCAAGTCCTGCAGAGAAGCCCCTTCCATAAGACAAGGCAAACTTTCTAAAATAATTTTAAATGTAAAGAGAGCTTGGACTTTCCTCAGTTAAAGGTAGTTTCCTCAATGTGACCTAAAACGTATAGTAGAAAAAAAAAAAAAAAAAACAGTCTTCACAGAATCCAAGTAAAAGATTGCATCATGTCCAGAGAAAGGGTGCTTGAATAAGTTTATTGAATACGCCTTGGAATGTAAAAGCTATACCTACTGAAAAAAGGTGATATGGCCAACAAAAGATGTAATGCTCCATGCTGCCTCAAAATCTGACAGTCTAGATATTAGAGCAAGATTTTTTTCTCCCTGCAAATACTGCTCTAACTTTGTAACTAGTCTCAGCTTTTCCATGCCCAAAATGAGATGGAACTATGTAAAGCCTATGGGTCATTCCAGCTGTCATTGCCTAATTCTTAAATTAAGCTGGCTTATTGAAGACCCAGCAGTTCAAAAAACTCTGGCTTGGGAATCAATAATACATATCCTGAAATCCTAGTTATACCGCTTGTTCTGTGTATGCCTTGGAGCAAGATTGTTTCTAAAATTGCTAAGTCTCAGTTTTCCTCATCTGTTAAATGGGAATGATAATTATCCCTTCCTGACAGATTACCATAGTATTAAAAGGGAGAGGGCATATAGATAGTTGGCACTGTATATAGCACACAGCAATTGTACAAAACAGGAAAACCACTCGTACTATAATTAAAGTAGGATAGGTGCGAAATATTGTACAAACATACGAAAGAGCCTGATTAACTCTGTCTGGAGGTGGGAGACTGTATAAATTGAAGACATTTCACAGGACTGAGGACAATTAAACTGGGCTGTAAAGAATGACTAACTTACCAGGTAGGCAAAGATTATCAGGAGAGTGAGGCAAACAAAGGAAAAAGGCTTACAGAACAGTTAAGCTGAATGATGTTGAGCTCAAGGCCACTGGGTAGGCTAGGCATCCACCCTGTTAGGTTGACACAGCCCAGTTCTGCTCTGTCCTATTCTCTCCCAGTGGGCTTTCTATCACTTAGAAGCCCATTTGAGAGTGGATAATATGTTCAGCATCCAAAAAATATTTATCAATTCCTATGATAAGCAGCAGTTGTTCTAAGTTCTGCGGATAGATACATTGATGAACAGAAGAGTCATGGTCCCTGCTCTAACACACCTTAACTTCTAATGGGGGGATACAAACAAATAAACAAATTGGGAAACTATAGAATTGCAAGATCTAGTAAGTGCTATAAACCCAATAAATGAGGAGAGTGTGCCAGAGAACAGTCTACCATCGAGTCCGCAGTCAGGGCGCCTACACTTTCATACATGTCCGTTGTTTCACTTAAGTCTTATATGATATAAGATGGGCAGCTTGGAGAGGACTATTTCTTCTTATAGTTGAGGAAACTGAAACCTTGAGAGGAAAAAATGATTCATTCAAAGTGCCATGGCCAGTTAGTACCATGGGCAGGCAGCCTCATTCCACGCAGAAAAGTCAAAAATGGCCAGGATGAATGACTTATAAGGAATGGAGAGAGAAGGGAAGGCAAATAGTAAAACAGTCTGTAGAGTAGGATCCCATTTTTATCTTTTATATGTATTAGTGTTCTTATATGGGGAAAAAATTCTACAGAAATGGACTGAAAACTGTTTATAGTTGTTATTATCTCTTGAGAATGAGACCATGGGGAACTTTTATTTCCTGCATTAAATATTCCTGTAATACTTGAATGTTTTAAAATCATGTATGCTACTTCTGAAAAGCTGGGAAAAAAAATTTTTTAATAAAGAGGATGCCAGAGAACATGGGCATTCAATCAAACTTAGAGCCCACCTTAATAGAAGGCAACATGTACCAGGTAGGAAAGAAAGGCATTTGGAGACACCCAAACCAGTGCCATACTGCTATGTTTTCTCTAAGTAAAAACCAGCCTAGAGGCTGAAACTATTTAGTGTATTTAGAAGAATTTTCAGAACAAATGGAAGTTGGTTTTCCCACAGAAGTCCTTGTGCTGGAAGCAAATGCCACTGGAAAATGGAAGGCTAGAGTTATATTATAGAATTGGGTGCTCAGGGCAATGTGATGGATGGTATATACTCTCATCAGGATGACTGAAGCCCTACCCAATTCACTGTGCAATTTCATAAAATACTCCTACGCATGACAAAAAATAAGTTAGATGGAAAGAATTATATGTCCCAATTCCTTCAGTACCCAGGGAGGAACTGTGGCCAGAGGGAAGGAGATTTGTCCAAAGTTGATAGTAAATTAATGTCCAGCTCAGACAAGAACTGAGAATTCCAAGTCTCTTATCACCATGATAACTTTCCCTAAAATCAAATCAGAGTTCCACCAGTAGTGTACAAGATACACTATCATGATACAGAATAATTGTCTCTTATTTTGTTTTACTAGGGACCAGAATTTATTAATTCCATTATGATATTGATATATTTTAAGACTAAAAATCAAACTAAAAGTAAATAACAGTACATAAATTGGGCATAACTCATGAGATGATATGCAAGTGATTTTGGTTTGGAGAATATGGTACTCTATCATCATTTAGACACTATCTTGGAGAAATTGGAAATTATCAGAAGGACTTCTTAAACTGGATCAGTTCTGAGGAAGGCCTAACTTTACTTTTAAGTTCCAAATAGCTTCTTCTCAGGGTGAGTCACGAACACAGTCTGCAATTTGAATTCAAATAGTTGGAGAAAAGATGGTGCATTTGGGACACATTCAGCAGGCAGAGCACAACTGAGATCAGGTCACCCTTTGTGTAATTTGCTGAGTATCTATTTGAGCTATATTCATGGTTTTCTTTTCCCTCCTTATGTTAGAATGACATCTGTGACTCTCAACCCTTCTCCTTATGGACAGAAATTCCTCCGAATAACATTTACAATTAATAATACTAGCAAATATGAATAACATATATTTAGAACCTACTATACGCCAGAAACTTTCCTTAAAACTTAATATATATTAGCTATTTCCTAGCAACCCTATGAAGAAAGTACTATGATTATTTCCAGTTTGTAAACGAAGGGACTACGGCAGTGGTCTTACCTATCTGGGACCCCTTTAGGGCACCTTGGCAATCCAAGTTCAAAGTCTTCATATGGAGAAAGACAATGGACAAACCCCTCCAAATACGTGGTGGAGAAGGATGGAGAAAGTAGATAGAGATTCTGAGGAGGAAAATTGTGGGGCTCACCCCAAATCACAGCCACAATGGGAAGAGCTTGACAGCACACTTCCTCTTCAATTCTTCTACCCAAAGTCCTGATTTCCTTTCCATTTATCATTAAGGGATTAAGAAGAAACCAAAGAGAAGAAAAAGTATTGAGCAAGAAATAAAATGAACAATTAAAAAAAGCAACAACAAAGCGGGGAGAAATGTGGAGATAAGCAGAGTAATAAATAGGGAAAAGCACTCAACTCAGGGCTGCTCTGGGTTCCACCAAGGACTCACTCTGTGAATCGCTTTCTCTCTCAGATATGCATTCTTCTCATCTGTAAAATGAATGAGTACACTGTACTAGAGGACTTCTAAGATCTCTCTCAACCATCATCCTAGGATTCAGAAACAAATGAAGGAAAAAGAAAATGTAGAGAAACCAGAAGGGGAAAAGAATGTAGGAGGGAAGAAGCAAAGGTTAAGGAGGAAAGATAACAGGAGGAGAAAACAAGAGGAGAGAGAAAGGAAGACACTTTCCAAAGCAGTTGGAATCTGCTTACCCTGTTGAAAGAAAAGGAAGGATCGTCACATCAAGAATTCCAACAATATAAGCTTTCTCTTCATGCAGTTAACTCCATGTTCCTGCTGGTGGGACCCATGACTGATGTTGGTAGGAGCCTAGGCTGATGTCTACAGAACAGAGGCCTGAATGGATCCCTGGGAGGAGGCAGGATGCTGCCTTGTTCTCATAGCCCAGGAAGGAAGGCTGCCGAGAGAGCCCTCCGAGGTATAGCCATCATCCACCTCTTCCTCCTCCAGGCCAGATAATGGATAAAAATTATTAGCATATTCCCAGGCTCTGGGGAAAATCCTAGGGAAATGACTAGAGAATTTGCCCAAGGTAGCCACAACTGCAACATTATAGCATTGTGCCTGCTGGAAAGTATCCTGGGAATCATCAAAAGGAGAAAATCCCAGGCAAGAAAGAGACCTTCCAAGGTCATCTTCTCCATCTCCTGCCTCTGAGCATCCCTTTCCTGATTGCCCAGGGGGCTGAAATCCGAACCAAAAGATTTAGCACAGAATGACACTCAGTCCTATCAGCCAATCTTTTCAAAAATATCTGACCCATCCCAGGTCTTGAGACCTTCATAGACAAAGACAGTGCCTCCAATTGGTTGAACTCTTTAATGTACATGGCACAGTGCTGGGCATATAGTGGGCTCCTTAAACCCATCTAATATTTGATCCATAGAGTGATATGGTTCTAACCTTTCTCCCAATAATGTCTCTTCTATTGCTTAACATTTCAGTCTAAACATTCTTCCTTTTGTTTATTCCACTGCCCCTGTTTTAAAGTCCAACCTGTCATTTGCCTGAGGGGACAGAAATTAGCATGTACCTGCCACTGCAGAAGTGAAGTATTCACCCAGGAGGTGACCTCTCAAAGTCTAAAATTTTCCCCAATGAAGAGATGAGTAGACAGTGTCACCAAATAAATGAGAGCCCCAGACACAAATAGAAAGATCGTAGATAATTCTTCACTTAACATATAAAGAGCAACTTCTGTATACCAGCTTCTTGGCTAAACAATTTATCTGTATTTCTTTTGTACGTCTTCTAAAATTAGACCATATTCTCAGTTTACAGATGAAGAAACAGGCTCAGAGAAGTTAACCAACTTTTAAGAACACCCAAATAAGTAATAAAGTGGCAGTTCCAGCCCACTCCTCAGCTGTCATTCTTATAGCATGGTACTGAGCCTCTCCTTGAATACTTCCAGTGACAAGAAACTCATTATCTACCTAGGCAGCTTATTTCCTTGTTGGGTGGCTCTAATGGTCTAAATATTCTTTCCTCACATCTATCAGGCAGCCACCTTACTCTTTAAAAGTTGTACAGGCCTTCCCTGGTCAGTGGGCTGTAGAAGGTACTCAAACTATGGAATTAGAAAGACCTGGCTCCATTCCTACCCTTCCACCTATTAACCACGTAACTTTCAACCAAGTCACTTCTGCCTTTGTGCTTATTTCATCATCAGTACAACAGGAACAAAAATACGTACCTCATACAGTGTTTTGGAGAAATAAATAATATTTGCAAAGCTCAGTGTCTGGAAAATAAAAATACTCAAGAACATTATTTAATTAAGTTGGGTCCCTCTTTTCCCTACAGCTCAACGGACTGATCCCTTCTGCCTAAGCCTTCTCTGAGCCAAACACCCACAGAGTCTTTAATTATTCCTTACAGGTCAATTTCAAGTTTGTTTACCAGCCCAATTGTTCCCTTTTGGACCTGCTCCAGCCTGTTAATGTCCCTCTTAAAATGCAGGACCTACAACTAAATATAATAAATTAGCCAAGATTTGAAGTACAGCACACTCCGGTATCACCTGCATTCCTGATTCTTTCAGTCTTTATATTTTTCTGAAGTTCTTAAGAATTATTAGGTCAAACTTAGGCTGGCATAGGATTTTACTGCACATTATTTGAACCTTATTTTTATTTGTAATAATTGCTAACATAGTAGGTGGCTTCTCTGTGCCTGGCACTGCAGTTCTCACTTGACATGTATTTTCTTACTTTGCCCAACAATTCTAGAAAGCATCTTATTATTACCCTTATTTTACTGATAAGGAAACAGATTTGAAGGTACTAAGTGACTTGCCTAAGATCACACAGCTAATAATAAATCAGAACCGGCTAACAAACGGCATAATCATATTTGAGTCCACCAGGTTGTCCTACCCCTCATTTTGAGTATTTAGGGAATGCTTACAAAATGTAAGTACTTTCAGAGATTTAAAAAAATGAATATGACACAAGCAGAAGACATATGCAGGGCAATTTAACAGAAAAGGAAATGCAAAGCACGAAGCGATGTTGGGCTTCTGAACAATCTGTCACTAAGAGCTCTTCTTCTCCCCTCCAGCACGTTCTAGTGTCTACAATTTCATGGGCAACGTGAGTCAGTGGAGAAAAACGGAAAAGGTGGAAGCAGTCACCTCTCTCCTTTTCAACTTTTACTTACTCACCGTTGGCTTCAGCCCTTGCCCCTAGCACACTGCCTTATGAAGAATTAATTTTCAGTGAGAGCCAAGTAGCTGGTCCTGGGGGTTGGGAGGGGCTCCTTTACTCTGGTATGGCCTTTCTACCTCAGAAATATTTCTAGCTTTGACTCAGCAATTTTGCTTCTAGGACATGAATAGAGGTTTGTGACCAAGGGGGTTTTTCCTGCATAATTTATAATAACTAAAAATTGAAAATAATATAAATGTCCATCAATTGTGGGATAGCAAAATGAACACTAATTTTAAATGGCTGCATATGCTAGCCACACACCGCCATATGCAGTCATTTAAAATTGTGTTTCTAAAGGTTTAATAGCAATAGAAAATGCTCATTTAGAGCCTTGTCAAAAAAAAAAAAAAAAAGAGGAAACAGCACTGATTATAATCTGTAGAGGAAAAAATACCTAGAAGAAATGTAGCGGGGTGGATCCAAGATGGCCGTTTAGGAACAGCTCAGGATTGCAGCTCCCAGTGAAAGCGCAGAGGGTGAGTGGACGCCGTGTTTTTATTGCCCACA
>NW_016107441.1:858530-887280 GCF_001604975.1 Cebus imitator | reverse complement strand
AAATGTAGCGATATGTTAACAGGTAGATATCTAGATAATGGGACTTCCAGGTGGGTTTTAATTTTTTTCCTTGAACCTCATTGTATTTTTCCAATGTGCATTTTTTGCTTTAATCATCAGAGTAAAATGTTATATTTTTTTTTTGAGAGTTGAAAGAATCTGGTCTGAAGGCAACCAGCCAGCTTGTGAAAAATAGTTTTTGCCACTGGACATTTTCCATCTGTGCAGCAGCAATTACTACTCCGTTACCATCAGATCATCTTAATCCTATTGATTGAAACGCCAAAGTAATACTATTAATTTACTGCTTAACAGATAAAGTGCTAAAAGCATAGTAGAAGAACTACCTGAAATTTCTGTGGTACCCTTCTAGGGTCAGAGTAGGTGGCCTCTGGAAGTTCATATATTCATCCCCCATCACAAAGCCTAGATCCGCCAACTCTTTTTGAATAAATAAAAATTGTACTGAACATTTACACTGTGCCATGCACCAAAGTAAGATTGTAAAAGAATACTTATTCCTTAGAACAACCTTATGACCAACAACTACTATCATCCTCATTTTACAGATGCAGAAACAAAGATTTAGACAGAATAAGTAACTTGTCCAAGACCACACAGCTAGTAAAAGGCAGAGCCTGGATTTGATGCCAGAGTTCATGTGCTTAAGCCTGGAGCATGCCCGGTTTCAGCCAAAAAAAAACATGTTCTTACGCTTTCCTTCTCATTATTTTAAATAGTAATTCAAAGTTAGAGCCGGAGCTATCTACACTCTGTGGATGAGGAAGCTGAGGCTTACATGTAGTAAAGGACTTACCCAAGCTCATACAAGGAAGAATTGCAATGGGTAGAAATCAAACCCAGAAACTCTGACTCCACATCCACAGCTTCTTTGCCTCTGAGACATGCAACAAGCCTCAGAAAGCAGTGGAACTCAGGCCCCCTTTGGTTCTTCTGTGCGTTAGAAAGTTGTGACCTGCTGGAGGATCTTGAAGGCATAGAGTAAAAAGGACAGAAATCCCAAGAACAGAAGAAAACCTCAGCAAGGACCCTAGAGATCCTTTATCCTGAAAGGGTAAAGGGCATTGGTCACAGAGCCTTGTTGTTTCCTCATAATCCATCACTCTTCCTTCCATCTCATTAAGTCCCACAGGGTGTCACTGATATTCTTCCTGAATTCTCCTAAGTAAATATTCCTTCTAGAAGCTTATACTAAACCACAGCAGAGTAGAAACTTAAAACTATGAATATTTGAATTGAGTGAGCTGTTGCAGCAGATTTGAACAGCTGCTCCAAAACTTATGCCAAAATTTCACCTCAGTTAGATTTATGTATCCGTTCTGCCGCTAAGTCACCTTGATCAAGTCAGTCAATCTCGCCAAGTCTCAGTTTTCTCATCTGAAAAGTAGAAAAGAAAATGCTTGATGTTTCATAAAGTCGTTGGGAAGATTAGAAAGCCTGTATGGAACAGTTCTTAACTGTGGATGGCACCTAGAAAGTATTTGGTCATTGGTAGTAGCCTTTGCTATTCTCAGTTAATCTCTGAGTCAGTTTTCTTATCTATAAAATGGAGATGATTGTCTTGCAGGGGTATAATATACATTTATTAATTTATAGCAGGTAATCAATGAATTTTTTTATGCACAGGATGACCAAATCTCATAATTCTATGACTCTGCTACTCAATTCTTGCCCAAGTCTTTGGAACCCGCTGAGTGAAACAAAGAAGTTCCACGCCGCTGAGCATAGCTGCAGCTCTGCCTCTGTCTTAGAGGATTCTGGGGAATCAACAAAGGCTATTTAGAGAGCATTATTAGAGCCCTGGAGCGTCCTTAAAACTCTGCATTTACATGCAAATACCCACTTCAGCTAAACCCTATCAACTCACAGTTAAGTGCTCACTTTCTGAAAACCAGTCACTCTGTTTATTAAAGGCAGCTTCAGGTTTTAATCCAAATTGCCCTTTCTACAATTTAAGATCATTCTTCCTCAGTGCCTTGTGAGGATTGTTTATTTTCTGAGCATCCTCCTTTGAATCATAGTCTTTGGATGCTTGAAGACCACACACATCCAAGCTCCACTACTATGAAACCTCTGTTTTCTCTGGGATAAATACTACAGTTTTGCTGATGCATTTCCTATGGTTTCATTGCACCTTGGCTTTTTTTCACTATGAGTTTGAACTAGTATAGGCTTGGAAAGGAAAAGTGATATGTTTTTTCTAATGGGCATGGATATTAAAGCACTTATGTGTTCTAACATAAGTTTTCCCCTACTAGTTTGAGAGCCCCTGGAAAGCAATGGTTATTGCATGTTCATCATCAATATAGTTAAGAGAGAAGTCTGTAAGGTCAGGTGAACCTGGACAAATTATTTAATCTCTATGAACCCCACTTTTCTCATCAGAAAAACAGAGATACTTATACCCTAAGCCAAAGGATTATTTTGGGGATTAAATATTGCAAATAAACCTTTTGGTGTAATGCCTGGTACAGTACTTTATAACCCCTCGATAAGGGCTGGCTGTTACTATTTTATTTATTTTATTTTATTTGTAGCCTCCTCTAACACCTAGTACAATCTCCAACATACAATACACATTTCATAATTATTTTAAGTAAGTAAACAAATGAAATAATAAACTAATGCTATCTAAAATTAGATTATCAGTATCTAAAATTACCTAATGAATAAAGAAAGTTGACCTGAGAAATGAAAGTTTATTTCTTCAGCACCTGTAAAAGTACTGTGACCTTTTCCCATTCAAACACCCACAGTTGGTAAAGGCAGGTAGTATTTTCAAGATGAGCAAACTGAGAAAAGGGTACAACAAAAGGCAAGTTAACTACAGAGAAAGTGTGATAGAATTGATGAAATAAACAGTCAAGAAGGTTTTGTCCATACCATGATTGTTCTGGGCAGTGGCCAAAGAGTCAAGCAAAAGATAACCCAGACCAGACCGGGAGCCCTCCAGGTAGGTTGTGGCTCTACGATCTGAGACTGAGCAGGCCTCCTACCTTTCAGTTGACCCTGAATGTCATCATCTGGACATGGAGATGCTGTCCTGGGGCTGGTATGAGGATCAAATGTAGTGATGGATTTAGAAATGCCATAAAAACTGAAAGTGGTACATTTGTGCAAGTGGTTATCAATTACATTATTCCCAACCTATTCTTTCCAATTCCCAGAGCTCCAGAATTCTCAGTTGTAATTCAAGAGTCACAGAAACATTTATATCATGAACCAGAGAGGCTCCTCACAGGGACTCTGCAAATCACTATCACTTGGAAGAGTCAATAAATTATAGTAATTTATACCATGGGCTTCAGAGACCAGTTGGCTCATGGGGTTACCATTTGCAAACTGCATAACCTCAGCTAAGTTTTCTGAAAATTGAAAGTGTCAGCTTCCTCATCTGTAAAATGGGGATAATTATGTCATCTTCGTGGCATTGAGAAGAGATTAAATACAGCGAAACATATGAAGTATCGGTAAATAGTAGCCATTACTGTCATTAGCTAATATCATGTCTTCATTGTTTTTTATCTGATTGCTATGTCTCCTCAATATCTATATCCCCAGGCCTTTGCAACCTCAAATGACCAATTCCTGCTGATTAATGCAATCTTTTTTCCCAAAACTTTCTGTCCAAAAGCCTGGGCTCCATTTTCTGCAAAGACACATTTCTCCAGTGAGATTTATCTGATTAAAAAGAAAGCTGCATTGAAGGTAATGAGAGCCATTTGCTCTTCTGTCCAACTCGTGGGATGCATGCTGATTACATAGGGCCTGCTAAGAGCTTTCACTCAGGAACAGTAAACCCCACAGGCCTGTTCTTCAACACTCAAGCCTCTGAAGAATCCCCCTGGATTCTTCACACTGTACCTCATCTGAGGGCCACTTGATGCCCCCAGACTTAAGCCAAGCATTCTTTCACCGTAGGACCAGACTGCAGAATAACACTGAAGGTCAGAGGCATGGAAAAATGTTCCCAAGTGAGATATATAGGCACAGCTGGGGCAAAGTGAGATGACTGTGGTAGAATTATAAATAGTGACATAAGGAAGCAGGAATGTGGGGTTTATGCACAAATAAACCTAGGTTTGACCTAGGCCAGTGGTCCAAGACGTTTCGTGTGAATACTGCTGAAGGAAATGATTTTTTTTTCTCTTATTTTTCTGCCTTATATTTTCTCTGAGGACATTAAATATTTTCCCGAGGGGCTGAGTGTGTAACGGCCAGAGTTTAGGACTCGTTGGACGGCAGTCAAATCATATCACTGATGCCAAGTAATGCTGCATAGCTAAATTAAGCTTTCTCTGGAATTCCAGATATAGATCATCCATTTAACAAATATTTATTGAGCTCTGACTATGTGCCAGGCTCTGTACTTCATGAAAACCATGTTTATTAAGAACCTGAAAAGACATTTGTGAAAATCGTGCTTTCAGGGTCTTGTCTATATAACACCTTGATTGCCCCAATTCTGAGAAAAAGGAAGGTTATGGAGCTAAAAGTTGGGCTTGAACCAGAAAAGACCAGGGCTGCCATGACTCCAGCCTTCACAGGTGCACATGGAGTAAGGAGAAGAAAGATGAGAAAAAAGAAAACATCTACATAATATAAACAAATACAGTGTAGAATGCCAGAGTTGGACATATCAAGTCACAAAACTGATTAAGCCTCAATTTTCTCACCTGTAAAATGGGGACAGGCATCCCTACCTCTCTGGCTGTTTGGGGGATAAAATGAGATAAAATATGTAATGCGCAATTCACAGTGCACATTAGGAGCAGCAGGTGCTCAATTAATGTTGTTTCTTGCCACCAAACAAGAAAAACAAGAAGCTTTTTGAAAAAAAGCGGATGTTGTGAGAGGTAAAGACCCCCTCATTGGGAGAATACATTTGATAATCTACAGGAAATCTTACCCTGTAGACCAGACTTGGGGATTTAGGATGTGGTAGCAGGGCTAGTACTAGGGTAAAGTAGGTGAAACACAAAATTTAAGGAAGTGCTCGCTCTCTGGTCCCTGTAAGTACAGGGTTGGCATTTATGCAAACCTGGGATTGAGTGCCTCCTTCTATTTTGCTAGGTACCTCATTCACCTTTCTCTAGGTGGCCCCGCTTTTTGGGGATACATACAATAAGGCAGGAGAGTTAGTGAATGGAAGGCTATCCAGAGGAAAACATGGGAATTGATGCTACAGTGTACATGGGATCCCTAGAGGACCAGACATCCTTAGGGGCAGAGGCAAAACCAGATGGGATTTTAAGGTTTAGCCCAACTCTAAGAATCCAGGATTTTACCTTGCTACAAGAAGAAAATCATGTTCAAATATATGTGCTTCTTACTCAGATAAGGGTTCCTTATAGGAAGCAGTAATAACTGTGGGAGGCAGGACAGGAAGGGTGAGGGGTGTCTCGTTCCATAAGACTCTGGGGTGAATTGGGCTCAGGGCATGCCAACTGTGACATTCTGTTCCCAGAGGTGCTTAGCAGATCATGAAGTAACAGTAATAAAATGTCAAGCACTCCCTGGTCAGTCTAAGCCCCTTACTGCAATCAAATAAAATCAGAATTGCACAGCTGGCTGGAGGAAGCCAGATGCTGACCTGATGATGCAACCCAGGCAAAGCTGAGGGTGACCAGCAGGGCCCAGGCTGCACAAGCCCCAAGTTCCCTGGGGTCAGAGCCAGGGATGGGAAACTGGCTCAGCCCCGAAAGCCAAGTGTGCCAGCCCAGCTCAGCCCCACCTCTTCCCAGAAGCCCAGGACACCCACCTCTCCTCACCACCCACCATTTCTTTTTCATTTAGAAAAAGATAGCCCACAGGCAATGGGGTAGGAGAAAGCTTTCTCCCTCAAATACACAACTTGAAAATGGCAAATGTTGGGTCTTTCTAAAAGCACACAGAGACTACAATTAATAAAACTCAGACAATTTATCTGATTAATCCCCACCTTCCCCCCAAATACTGCCTTCCACTGTAGCAGCCCAATTATGCCACCTAAGCAGGGCGGAAGCCTCTTATAATTGCTTAAGTACCTAAACTATTCTATCTACTGGCCAAGAAACAATTAGACAGCAAAGGCTAGTCAAATCAAATTTTTAATTACTACTACATGCCAGGCATTGAACAAGACAGACCCTACCTGCAAGTATTTTATTCTCATTTCTCATCATTTCCCATTCTCTTTCTCTCCCTCCCTCCTTCATTCACACACTAAACTCTTCTTTCAATTCTCCAAGCTGTGTCTCACTTTTAAACTACACATGCTGTTCTTCTTACCCCAAACACTCTTCCTCCCGTATTTTTCCAGGCCCCCTCCATAATTAACCTTCAAGTTTTACTTAAAAAGTCATTTTCTCCACAAAGCTTCTTGGAGATTTCTCATCCTCCAATCAAATGTAGTTGGATACCTGTCCACTGTGCTCACTGCATTCCTCAATTATTGTGCTGACAATGGCCTCAAGCTCCTCCGTTTTTAGTGTTCCCTTCCTCTTCAGCTTCCCATCTCCCACCTCCCTGTCCTCAATCTAAGTTCCTTCTCCAGCCATATGGGTCCTTCCCTTGGTTACTTTCAGCCTTTTAGTCCATCGTCTGCCCCCTCCTTTTCTTTCCTTCCCCTTTTCCATCCTGACCTCCTGGACTTCTCTAACCATGGTGAACTGAAGAGAGGGAATCTATTAGTGGGATCCCTTCTGCTAACCCAGAGTGGTTCTTGGTGGTGTGGTGCCATGCAAAATGTAGTTGAAATGGTTTTCTCCCAGTCTTACTGCCAACTCTAGCTCATTTATAATTCGGATTGACAGCTTTATATTGATTCCTTATTTTCAATTGATGTTGCAACTGGAGAATGAGAATCTGAACATTGACCTGGCTTTTCTTCCAAGTAAAACTTGAGATTCCCCAAGAGGTTGGCCTGTTGGAGAAAAAAATCTTGAGACTAGGTGAGAAAGAACCAAGACAAAAAACCCATTCCCCCAAAAGAAGTCCAGACAAATCTAGATCCTCAGACCAGATATATGAAAAAATAAAAAGAAGAGGGAGTATTATAGACATTATAGACCCATAAAATGATGGTTGAGGGCTGGAAGGGCCCTTAGAGATTATTTTAATCTCCTTGTATAACGGGGAAAACTAAAAGCCAACCAGAAAAGTGATTCATTGAAGGTCATACAGCCCCCACTTCATTACATCAACTTTGCCTCCAACCCCCCTATTGAACTCTACTCCTGGAGCTTTCCATGGCCTCTGTCATTAGGAGTAACATCTGAGGTCCTTTAAGCACCAAAGTCTTTTAGTGTGTCAAATCCCCTGACCAGAAAGTGGTGGAAAATCTAGTGCATGCTCTAATCCTCACACACATCCATAAACATCCATCTATTTGTATGCATAACATACATAATACATCATACCTAGAAACCTACTCACATCACACAAACTCACCTGCATCCATAGACACACAGAAAGAAACCAAAATGCATTTGTTCCTCATCCTGTCCATCAAAACTAGCTCTTCAGGATGTGAGTAAGGACCTTCAGATTATCAAACAAGAGTGTCTAAATAGTCCTAGAGTACCTGCTGAGTCTTCAAAGCAATACCAGATTGCTTTCAGTATTTTTCATTTCTGTGTACAATCGTCCAATGCTTTGTATAGTCAGTGCATCTATTGTAATAAGCCTTGTCAGTAAGGAAAACTTGGTCTCAGAAGGCCTCACTCTCTCTCTGAAAATTACCATTAATCAAATTTGTCTAAACTGAGTCTGATTCACCCATTATATTTTAGTAATCCCTGAAAAACAACTGCATCATTTCCAAATACTTTTATAAGGTCGTAAAATTTTAACAATTGAGTGTTTCATTTCTCAGATTCATTCCCAGCTCCTCTGTCCAGCAGCTCATGGTCTATAAGCAAATGCTTAAGTTAACTGGGAATCGTGGTATTAAAAGAGCTCCCAGATGCATATTTACTCTACACAGATGCACAGCACATCAGACTCACCAGGGTGGAGGGGGGGAGTTTTGAATAATCCTGTGCAAATTGTAGTGTCTAAATATAGACAGAAATGTACAAGGATTATCAAGTGGAGGGAGGCATAGCTACTTTGGCATTAATATGGAGCCTTTGTATTTGGAAAAGAGTTGGGAACTTTTGGCCTAGGGCATAGTGAAAGAGGAGGATGATTTTAAGCGATTGACACAATAACAATAAATTATTAGTGAGCCAATTCTTTTCCAGTCTTTATTATCTCCAGAAGTCTTGTTAGGTGCTAATATGCCTCTATCGCCTGTCCAACACTTGCTGGACTTCTTTGTAACTTAGTGCAGGCCTTGGGCTCAGATCATTGGCAAGCAGCAGATCACTAGAATTATAAAGTCTTCTCTTTCTGTCTTGTTGCCATGGTATTTGCTGTTGTGGTTCTCTCCCATTATGGCTAGTAATACTAGTTTTCTATTTGTGAGTATTGAAACATAGTTTCCTTTTAAATAAGTCTAAATTTAAAAGAAGTGAGGCAATTTAATGAAAATAATTAAGTGAATAATAGTAGAGGTGGTGAACAAACAGGGCAAAAATTATGAAAGTGATACCAGGAAACAGCTGGTAAATAATGTATGGGAGGGGCTGGACTGGAGAGTCTCAACATATGGTACTGTGAATCACTTGACAAAACAGAGGATCACTGGGTACTTCACGACCATTTCTTCTCCATTTTTAACTGCGGTAAATTCAGAGCAGTGTATATACAGATCGCTAGAACTCAGACACATAATTGGTTTGCTTGGATATAACAATATAGAACAAGCTTCAGAAACAAATCGTAATAGTAGCATAACTCTCATGATTTTATACTCCTCACAATTTGCAGAGGACTTTCCCATACATTGTAGCATTTGGACGAGTCAACACTAGAATATTTAAGTTCTAATCCCTTCTCTCTTCAAAGTGCTGTGTGACCCGAAGCCAGTTACTTAACCCTCCAGAGTCTTCATTCCTTCCACTTCGGCTCAGTGCCAAGGTTTTAAGTGAGCCAGCAGCTGGGTGACCAGACTGCAAATACCTTACTGCAGACATACAGGTTAGAATAACCAGAAGACTCTTCAGCTTTGGGGAGGATTCTGGTATTAAATGGCATGTTATGCTAATAGCAAATGGTATGGGATAATTTGGGGCGAATTCATTCTCCCACTATACTGCCTAATAGGATTCAGGCTTATGAGAGAGGCCTAAGGGCAAGAGATTGCTTGTGCTCCAGGAACTGCTGGGAGGAAGTACTATGTTCCCAAATCTTATTATCAGAGAGGAGGGGCTGGAGGGAGTACGGGAGCTTATGAAAGTGTCTTAACTGCCACTCCTAGAGAGGCTCTAGAAGTGAATTATAACAGCAGAAAAGTCATAAATCACTAGTTGCATGCCTGTGGTCCCCTCTGCCCACACCAGAGCCACATAGCAGCCATGAGTCTGGTGCTGAATGGAGAAAACTGTGGGCCGTGGGAAGCACCTGGGAGGGCTTTCCAGCCATGTGGGGTCCATGGTGCAGCAGAAAGCCATGTGAGACAAGGAGCAGCCTCAGACCTGCTCAGAAGTGCTTCAAACACACACACACACACACACACACACACACACACACACACACACCACATACATACACCACGCCAAAGAGAAAAACAATGTATTGAGTGCTTACTGTGTTCTAAGAACAGTCCTAGGTATTTTTAACTGTGCTACCTCAGTTATTCCTTGTGCAAAAAAATTCCTTGACAGGTAAGAAAACTAAAGCTCAGACAGGTTAAGTAACTTTTCCAAGGTGACACAGCTAATAAATGACTAAGACAGGGTGAATCCCAAATCATCTGTTCTTTTCACTCTTTTACACTATTCTGTATTATATTTCACAGTACATTTCAAAAACAAACACATGCAATATGCACATCACAGACATAAATCTATAGAAGTATTTTACACGTTCACACCCTATATCCCATTTATACATACACCTCACATATGCACACAAAAATGCCCATACTAAATGCCATTCTTGACATACATACACATGAACACAGAAATTCACATTTTGTACATACAAACCTATGTGACCCAATCCTCTATGTATCTGCAAACACCCCCATGCACACTCTAATCCCCACATACATCCATACACAATCATCCATCTGTATACATAACACATATATACAATCATACCTAGAAACCCACCCACATCACACAAACTCACCTACATCCGTAGACACACACAAAGAAACTAGTGCATTTGTTCCTCACCCTGTCCATCAAAATTAGCTCCCCAGGATATGAGGAAGGATCTTCAGATTATTAAGCAAGAGTGTCTAAATACTCCTAGACTACCTTCTGAATCTTCAAAGCAATACCAGATTGCTTTCAGTATTTTCCATTACTGTGTATAATAGTCTAATTATTTTAAAATTGTTAATCCATGTATAAATATGTATGAGCATTTTTTACTAGCCAGAATATTTGATTAATTAAAGTAGCACATTATTCATTCATTCATTCATTCACTGTGCAATTACTGAGCACCAATTAAGTGTGAAACACCATGGTAGACACAGTGGGGAATGAAAGAACAAACAAACAAATAATAAATAAAACCACCATGATTCCTGCTCTTAAAACACAAACTCAGATAACTACGTCAGCACCTGATGAGTGAGCTTGTGGGGGATGGGGGTGTGGGGGATCAAGGAGACAAGATGACAAGATGGCTCTGAGGCTTCTAATCCTAGAGAGTGGAAGTATATTGAAGTCGTCTGGAGAAACAGGTCTGGAGGAGCAAGTCTGGGAAGGAAGCTGTAGTGTTCAGTTTGGGGGATATAGTTGAGGCACTAGCAGAACATTGAGATAAATGTGTCCCTCAGGTGTTTGCAAATGAGGAAGGGGGTTTTAAGGAAGAGGCCAGTGTGGTGACAGATTTGAGACTCATCCATTATTAACTGATTGCTTAAATAGTTACAACTGATGAGACCAGAAAAGAAGCTGAGAGGAAGAACGAGACAGGTTGGGTACAAATCCTTGGGGAATATTATGTGCTGCTTGACGAGGTGACAGAAGCTTCCATCTTACACACACATGCACACACACACACACACACACACACACACACGTCTCTATGTATTTCCTCCAACATTCCAGCCCCACAAGCACATGTCAGAGCTGCTCATGACTCCTAGCTATCTATCTCCTGGATATAATTTCAGTACCAGCAAACCTCAATTGCCCAAAGCAACCCAAAGTAGTGTTCTTCAACCCCTTAGCCTCCAACACTGACTCTTATTGAAATCTATATGCTTTAAGAGCTTGGTGTGGCAATTCCTCAAGGATCTAGAACCAGAAATACCATTTGGCCCAGCAATCTCATTACTGAGTATATGCCCAAAGGATTGTAAATCATTCTACTATAAAGGCACGTGCACATGTATATTTATTGCAGCCCTGTTCACAATAGCAAAGACTTGGAACCAACCCAAATGTCCATTAATGACAGACTGGATAAAGAAAATGTGGTACATACACACTATGGAATACTTATCCAGCCATAAAAAAACGATGAATATGAGTTCATGTTCTTTGCAGGGACATGGTTGAAGCTGGAAGCCATCACCTCAGCAAACTAACACAGGAGCAGAAAACCAAACACCATGTGTTCTCACTCATAAGTGGGAGTTGAACAATGGGAACACATGGACACAGGAAGGGGAACATCACACACCAGGGTCTGTTGGGAGTTGGGGAGCAAGGGGAGATAGAGCATTAGGACAAATACCTAATGCAAACGGGGCTTAATGCCTAGATAATGGGTTGATAGATGCAGCAAACCACCGTGGCACATGTATACCTGTGTAAAACAAACCTGCGTATTCTGTACATGTGTCCCTGAACTTAAAAATAAGTAAATAAATAAATAGCTCAACAGAGGGTGGCTCATGTTCTTAATGCATTAGTAATTCATACTGTGGTGTGAAAGAATCCCTAAAGCCACTTACTTGAATGGGTGTGGGGTGGAGGACAGGTGACAGAAACAGCGTGAAGCATCCCCACAGTTTGATTTCAAATCACCTAATCCTCAATAAAATGAAGTAGGCTACTACTGATTTACTCTGGGTCCTATGTCAGTCCTTTCCACTAACTGGGCCTCAATTTCCCAAGTGAGATTTTCTGAAGTGTATGCTTCTTGAGACGGTGATCCCATAAGTATAATCATATAAGCTTGTCAAAGCTTCGGAGGAGACTTGAGGTAAAAATGCCTGATAAAATTTGTGTTCCAGAATGCATCTGACTTTAGCAACTTTTTAAAAAATTGGTGACTTTGATTCTGAAGACAAACCTTGAGGAAATGGTAAATTACTTGATCTATAACATCCCTTCTGTCTGATTTGCTCCATGGACCTATGAGAGTACCGGTGCTCAACACAGAGTCAGGTCTACCAAAAGACTAACCCTCCAACCTCCTCTCCCAGGGAGACCCAGCTGCCAAGTGTGATTACTCAAAATCCCAGAGATGAAGCCTTAAAAATGTCAGTGGCTTCTCAGCATCAATTAGACACTTGGCTGCCTGCCAGGATCCCATGCCGGCTGATATTTGGGCTGGGTAAACAATTTAACCTGGGCCTTACCTCACTGAAGACCCATATTACCTGTTTCTCCCACTAAGGGCACTCTTGTGTTTCTACAGGGGTTGGACGAGGCTAGGATCTGATCACAGCAAGAGAAAGAGCTGTCAGTAACCTTTTGCTTTCCTCTCTTCCTCCTTAGCCTTGCTGCTTCTAAGGAGGCTGAAGCTGCCCGCTCTGCACCCAAGCCTATGTCACCCTCGGATTTCCTGGATAAGCTAATGGGGAGAACCTCTGGATATGATGCCAGGATCAGGCCCAATTTTAAAGGTAGAGAAAACCTTCCTTCCAGACCCACAGGGAAATGCTTTCCCAGATTACAGCAGCAAGCAGAATGGTATTACACACAGACGGTAAATACACGATATGAATCCCATGACTCTTTCCTCTACCCAAGGCAGACATTCTTAATCAGGTCAGTCTTCTCTCCCACCAAGCCCAGAAAAAGCCTTAGAGGATTCAATTTAATAGCACCTCTGGTTTGCAGGAGTCCAGAAGTGAATTAAAAACTTTCTGCTACCTCTTGTATAATAGGAAGAAGGATAAACATGGAATGTGGAGAAATGGGTTCAAGTTTGGGCTCAGGCACAAACTTACTCTCTGAGCTTAGATGGTGAGCCTCTCCCTTTCTTTGAGACTTAGTTTCTTCATCTGTGCAGTGATGCGCTTGGATACTTCAGCAGCCTTTAGGCATATGCTTCACAGAGCTTTCAGACTTCCAGCAGATGCCCCCAAAGGAGAAGCAGAGGGCATGATGAGCAAGCCCACCCTGCTTCTCCCCAAGCAGCCCACCTTTTACTTTCGATAAATGGCTCCCAACAAAAATGCATCAGCTGAAAGTTTCCCACGGGCTAACAAATAATGTTGAAAATGTTTATTCTAAATCAGAGTCATCATTTCAAATCCCTCCCAGGGTTGGGTAGATAAATGAGTGAGGCAAACCAAGACTAAGACAATAGGGAGTGGTGGAGACTATGAAGAAATAGAGGTACTGGCTCCTCTGCAGGGGCAGCCTCTCCTTAGCCCCAGCCTGCAGTTGCCCTGCAGAAATGTAAGCCGCATGTTGCCAGAGTATCAAATATTCCAAGAAAAGCCAGATATCGAGATCTATGTGAGACCTCCTAATTCCTAAAACATGTAAATTAAAACAAAATGTGTTTGTGACCCACATATGCCCTGTGGGTAGCCAATTTACAAACTCTACTCCAGGTGACCTGAAACTTTTTTTTACCTCTCATAATCCTTTGGGAACTTAATCAATGTCTATAACCAAGAGACTAGTTCCCTTTGGTCACTGATGCCTTAGGAGGTTGCAGCTATCTCAAACTGCCAAGCAGAATCCAGCAGGTGCAATCTTAAGGACTTCCTTGGGAGCCTGTAAACTCTGACCTTCCTCCTGGCACCCTTGCAAAAATCTTATTTCAAGGACCTGCAGTCAGCCTCCTAGACAAGACTTGATTTCAGGTGCCTTTCCTCACTGTTCCTTTTGGCTCAAGTCCAGGACCAAACAAGGTATGTGACAGCTGGTAACAGCTTCCTAATATTTGCTCACTTTGTCCTCTGCTCTCAAGTCCCCTTCTCAGAGTGCTTGCTCCGCACAGCTCTGCAAATAGAAAACGTTCTGGGAGATGCACCCAGGTCTCTGTTTGGGCCCACTCTCCACCCGTTTACCTCGTGGCTCCTTCACTCCCCCCTGGACCTTGCTCCCGAGGCCATAGCTTCCAGCATTGTGAGCATAACCTTGGTTACCCCAAGGATAGGTAAGTCAAGAAAGAACAAGGTTGCTGCCCCAGCACACTCAGCTCAGGCCTTCACCAGGGTCACAATCTCAAAAACCTAGAGGGGCAAGACAACGATAGAATATTAATGAAGCAGGATGGAGAGAAGAAAATAAAACCCGAAAACACGGGTCTCATCTAAGGGCAGCCACTTCTCAGCTCTTGTTGATGGCTGTCAGGCAGGAATGCAGACCCTGTACAGCCAGGCCTTCCAAGAAAAGACTTAAGTCTAAGGTTTTATCTGAAATCTTGCAAACTGACAACTAAATCACCTCTTTTAAAAACACTGTCAGCCAAATCCAACACTTTCAAGAACCGGTTAGGGCCCTTGGCAACCAGGTTGCATCCTCTGTCCCTCGCTGTTTTTAGGCGTCCCGGTCCCCCGCGCCCCCTGGTGGACTCTCTCAGAACTCCATCCTGAGTAGAGGCTGCATGGTCTTACTTTCCTAAAAAAGGAGGAACTCATTCATGTGTTGAATGTGGGTTCATCCAGGGTTTATATGTTAGTTATTCTTTGTGCATGCCACTGTACTTGACACATAGAAAAGCCTTCATAAATGAATGAGTGAATGAATCAATAAATAATCCCACAAATATGCTAGGGCTTAGAACAGTTAAGTGACTTAAGTCATGCTGTCAAGACCAGAGACTTTAACCCAGTTATTCTAACTTAATTCTTTGTCTAATAATAACGATTTATTTATTTGTTTGCGTATTTATTTATGTACTTTACTTATTTACTTACTTAGCAATGGACATTTTTAAGAAATAAAATTTTGCCCTGACCACTGAATCAGGGCGCTTCCAACCTTCCCACTCTGAGAACCTTGGGCCCAATATCCACAGAAATAGATCATCTTTTAGGCCCCTCCTAACACTGCACTAGCCTTAACCCCTCTGACTCCGCACCTGACTGGGAATGAGGTGCAGCTTCCTGGAGCCTCACTGTAGGAGCTGAGAAGTTTTCTCTGCCCTCTTTTGTGCTGAGGCCTGAAAAATTTCCAAGAGGATTTTATGCCCTCAGCCCTTTGATGCCTTTCATGCTTCCACCCAGACACAAATCAGGTTCCCCCAAACTCCATTCAAACCATAGAGCTCCTCAAAAGGCCATTGAGGATCAGGCCCCCTGTGACTCCAACCCGACAGAAGAGGGCTGCATTGTTTAAAAACTCTACGAAGGGATCCGTCACTCAGTAGCTGCCTTAAGTGCTAGAAATTTTCCGTGCTCCTGCCCCTCATGAAAACACAGGTAGCAAGGAAAAGCAACCACAGTCTGCAGAGTGCAATGGCACAGAAACTGTGACATGGAAATAAAGGGCACTAGGACAGCACTCCAGGTCTCCCTCTACTTACCTAGCAGGCATGGCCCCACTTGAGTCACTTACTGTATCTCGGCCTCTGTTTCTCCACCTGTAAAATGATCCAGCAGAACTAGGCCATTCCAGCTCTGCTAGTGTTTTCCATATGATTTTGTGTATTATAATGGCTCCTAGGATCAGGGGCACAGCCCAATGCAAATACATATACAATAGCAAAATTAAACTTTAATATTTAATGAAATATATACATTATCCTGCTGCCAAAGGCAGCTGGATTGTAATTTTCTCAAGGATGATTTAATTTCAGATTTATTTCAACGAACCACACCTCCCCATAGGATCCTTCTGGCCTGCACCCCCTCACACACATAAATCAGAATCTAATTTATATGGAAGTCACACTGCCAGATACTTGCAGGGACTGGGTGAGAACTCTGTGCACGTCATTCCAAGGCATAGGCAGTAACTCCTTGGGGTATCTTAATGGTGTGAGGCAAAAAACAAACAAACAAACAGGTCTGAGTCTAAATGAAGGAGAAAAATTCTGACCATTCAGGTTTTTTCCACCTGACCTTTGTTTAGATGGAAGTGACAAGGAGGCAGACCTCTGCTCAGCACATGGAAAAATACATTTAGCAGACAGAGCTCTCCAACTATGGAAAGGGTTGCTCAAGACAAAATGAGTTTCCCACTGCTGGAAGTATTCAGGCACTCAGCCTTGAATGGGTATTCAGTCTACAGCAGTGGTGCCTAAACCTGGCTGTGCATGAGACTCACCCAGGTAGCTCTCTGAACACTCGACTCTTGGGCTAACCACCAGAGATTTGGTTTCACTGAGTGTGGGGTTGGGCCAAAGAATCTGTAATTTAACAAGTTCCCAGATGATTCTCCTGCAGATAACCCTGTCTGCACTACAGTTTGGGAAGAAATTGATGAGGTGAGCTTTAAGAAACCTTCCAGCCCTGAAATCTTATAACCCTGAAATGCAAATGGATAGCTTCTATAAAGGAATTCCAAACCACTGAAGCTGAGAATGACTACCTAGAACAAGAGCTATTCTCTCTCCAGATTGATGAGGAAATTGAGACCCAGGACAGAGAAAGGGCATTGCCAAAGTCAAACAACCAGTGAGTACTAGAGTTATGTCTAAAACCCAGAGGTCCTGATAATCCCTTGAAGGAAAAACGTAGATTCTCACCCCAAGACTAAGTCCTCTCCTATATGCCAAGACTTCTGATCTTAGCTTAGTTTGAGCAAAATGCCTAGGCTACTCTTTCAAGAGGGACAGAATGCAATGGGTGCTAGAGGGCATAAGGACATAGCTACTTTCTTCTTTCCACAATCAGAAAACTTTGGTTCAAGTCCTGGTTCTACCACTTGTTAGTTGAATGAAACTGGGTGAGTTACCAAAACTCTTGGTGCTACCTTTGTCAAGTAGGAACAAGCATTCTGCCCTGCCTACCTCAGTACCTCATGGGAATCAAGAAAATGAATCTGAAAAGAAAATCACAAATTGCAAATGACAATCTTCATGTGAAAGGTTGTGACCTTTGAACCACGTCCTATTCATCTTCAAAGTCACCTCCAGGTCATCACCTTTCTGAGGTCTTTCCTGCTTCATTCTCCAGAGCCTCTCTCACTTGATGCTTTTACCACTCTTACCCATGGCCTTGCATTTCCCTTTGGTTATTTTCTGTCAGCCCTTTTTGTCAGCTTATTTGAAAACCCAGTACTGAAAATTCTGGACTCTGCCACTGTCTCTGCTTCCTTCCTCTGAGCCTGTTTCCTACAGAATAGCCATTCAGATGAGCACCCTTGGAGTTAGACAAATCTGAACCCAAACTCTGGCTCGCGCATTTGCTAGTTATGTAACCATGAACAAATAACCTCTCTGAGCCTCTGTTTTCTCACCTGTAAAATGAAGGTAACAACCCTACCTTCTCCTGGAGTTGTTGAGAGGATGAAATGACCTTAATAATATTCTCAGCACAGCAGTAACCCCTATAATGTTTAGTAAATGGCAACTGCTATAATTAATAGTATAAAGTGAAGAGATTGGGCTTCAATGAGACAACATTTCCTCCAGCAATGAGATAGCAAAGCAGTGAATAATCCTCCATTTCTGTCCCATGCTTTGTAGTAGGATTCAAAAAACTTGCTCAGAAAGTATTTAACAAAGTCTATAGACTTCCCCTGAGGTTCCTTCTGATTCCTCAGCTGGTAATTCCCATCAGTGCCTTTCAGACAATCATTCTTGGTTCATAAGTTCAAGGCAAGGAACTTGCTGTTCCTTGTGATTCCCAAGATGGCCTCCAAATGTTGTAGCCATAAATATATTTCAGCCACAAATTAGAAGGCAACCGATGGGACTTGGGAAAGGAATTTCAACCATATGGCAGGATGATGAATCATCCTGTGTTAATGAAAGTACATCTCAGCTCAGCCTCTGGTGTTCTGTACCTGGTGCTCACTTGGGGACCAGGAAATCTGGCACAGAGATGTTAAATGGTGGCTGGGAATTCCAAGTGGGGGTGGGGTAGAGAGCAAGCAAGGATCTCCTCCACCAAGGGCAATCTATTCCAAAAGTCAGTGTTCTAGGAATGGGTCCTAACCTCTGGGTTCTTCCATCACCATGGGACTAAGCAGGAATCTCTCTTGATTGGCAGGTCCCCCAGTGAATGTGAGCTGCAACATTTTCATCAACAGCTTTGGTTCCATTGCTGAGACAACCATGGTGAGTAAGTCAAAACACAAGCTGTTAGTTTCTACTGGGGATATCTCTCCATGAAATATTTATCCTCTGCATTGGTTTCCACCAAGGAGGAGGGGAATCAGCTGGGTTTTTTTCAAGTCCCCAGTGGTATCATGAGGCTCGATGTCTTTACTGTCACACTAAATGTTTTCAGTAAAGATATAACATCTGAAAATGGTTAAAGAGCTAGCAAGCAAGCACCTGCCAAACACCCAGGATTACAGAAATAAAATTATCCAACAAGTCAAATTTTTAGAGCAAAAGAAAATGTGAAGACCTGTTTTTAAGTTTAACATTCAACTGCAGAATGGCAGAAGACTGCTGGTTATAGAAGCTGAAATGGGTATATTGGTCTAATTGCATATTTCCTCTACTATTGAATACATGTAAAACTTTTCACAGTAAAAAAGTTTAAAATAAATCAATTACACTAGAAGAAATGCCAAAAAAAGATACCAAAATTGGAACTGTGATTATCTCTGCATTATAAACTTATGAATAATTTTTATTTTCTTCCCACAGTATTTATATATTTTTCAAATTTCTGTAAGGGATGAATATTACATTAATAATTATAAATAAATATAATGATACTTTAAAATATTTATCAGCCTTTTTTTGTTTTTCAACAGAAAACAAATTATACTTATGTTAAGGAAGTGATCTACCTTGTGAAAAAATAATCAGGGCAGCCTACAGTTAACTGTAACCTATCCATTTCCGGACATCCACCTGCCCCTAATCTAGTTCAGGCTTCCATTGTGGCTTGCTTACATGACTGCAAAGGGTTCTCATTGGCTTCCAGCTGGCCCCCTTCCAGTCTACTTTTTCCCACACTGGCCTTTCCAGAACACAAATCTAACCACAGCGCTGCCACAATTTAAACCCTCCTTACAGCTCCCCATCACCCTCAACGTTAAACCCAAATTCTTTTGCAAAGATGAGGAGGCTCCCTGTGATTCACCCTGCGTCATATCTTCCCTCTCCCACCGCATACTCTAGCTGCACTGATTGCTTACAGCTCTCCATCCAGGTTGTCTCTCCCTCCCTGCTTTACAGGTTTCTGGGGATTGCTGCTAGGCCGCTGCCTGGAGCACCCACTCCAGCCTTCTTTCCCTTGCCAATTCCTATTGTCCTTTAAGACTCAGCTTAGAATTATTCTCATAGAAAGCCTCCCCACTCTAACATGTGTGTACGTGTGTGTGAGTTCAAGTGTGCACTTCACCTGAGGCTGGGATGAGTTCCTTCTGTCCATTCTGTTGACACATTTTACAATTTCCAAAACAGCACTTGCCACTTACAGTTACCACTGTACCAGCCTGCTTATGTGTCCCTCCTGTCACTGTACTGTAAGTTCTTCGTGTGCTGGTACCTTGTCTCGTTTCCTGTGGGAACCTCAGCAGCTAGTGATTCAATAACAGAGAGTCAACAGCTTTTTAAATAAATAAACCAAATCAATTATATTGCTTATCAGTTAAAACCAGTATTTGGTCCTAAGCATTTATGGAGATTACATCCAACCTTTCAGTCCCAGGCTGGCAAAAATCACTGAGTTTTGTAGGTGAGGTTGCAAATGGTCTAAAAGCTGTTCTTTGCAAACAGGCCTGTCTTGATCTGGTCAAGAAGACTGTGCCCAGATTCAGAGGACAAATGGTGAAACTCCCTAAAGTAACAGGCCTCTTATCTCCAAATGGAGATGGCCCTACTTGCTAGCTAGGAGCAAACACAGGTGCTTTGCACTGGGTATCCAGGTGAAATAAATAGCCAAGTTCTTTTCACCTTTGAATGGATGTCTTACAAGCACTCTTAATGAGCCCCTGTGCTTTTCTTCCCCTCCTCCAAGATCAGAAGCATGTTGACATTTGTATTCATCATAATCTGTACAGTGAGTGTTGACACTGCCACTCTTTCCTCAATGGTAAATGGTTATCAAGCCAAGTCAGGGAGTGGACTACCTGGTTCTGTAAAGGACCTGGCTATTTGAGGATAGGCACACATATCTGCACTTGTTTCCCTGTAGTGACCAACAGAGACCTAATTTCTTCATACAGATTCCTAAAAAAGAAAGTTAGAGCCCTGCTTCATGTAATGGTTAAAAGCTCAGCTCTGGAGTCACATACACTGAGCTCACTATCTGTGAGGAGCTAATTTCCTTCATATCTTTAAGCCTCAGTTTCTTCATCTGTAAAATCCCAATGGTAATTAACAAACTGATATAATTAAGTTATTATGTGTAGTATGCAGAGAAAAATGGTTTTTTGTTTTGTTTTGTTTTAAGACAGAGGCTCACTCTGTAGCCCAGCCTGGAGTGCAGTGGCATGATCCTCACTCACTGCAAACTCTGCCTCCTGGATTCAAGAGATTCTTATGCCTCAGCCTCCCAAGTAGCTGGGATTGCATACATGCACCACCAGGCCCAGCTAATTTTTGTATTTTTAGTAGAGAGGGGGTTTCGCCATATCATCCAGGCTGGTCTCGAACTCCTGGCCTCATGTGATCCACCCACCTTATCCTCCCAAAGTGCTGGGATTACAGGCGTGAGCCACCAGCCTAGAAAAATGTTTTTCATTGTACCTGCTTTGTAAATGTTCACTAAACATTTTTTATGATGGCAATGATGATCGAGACTCTGGACACTGAAGCCCCAATATTATCACTGATGATTTGCTGTGCAATCTTGAGCAATCCTTAGCCTTCTCTGAGGCTTGGTTTCTTCCTCCTCTCCTCTCCACCCCCACCCCCACAACCCTCATCCCCTACTTCCCACCCCACATCTTCTGACTACCTTTTTAGACTTCACTTCTGCTGCATTTTGCTTTCTACAGAAACAGTGTAGCAGAGTAATTAGATAGAGTCTTCAATGCCCAGACAAAATCTGAGGCTCAGCTCTGTGATCTTGGCCAAGGTATTTAAGTTGGCTTTCTCATCTGTTGAAAATAGGGATGCCCATAGCATTCACCTTGTGGCCTGCTGTGAGTATTAAGAGATAAAGCATGGAAACTGCAAAACGCAGCGCCTGACGCAAAGTGCACATGCAATGATGCCAGCTATTGTTACATGCATTTATAATTTTCAGCACATTTTCACATTCACTCTCTCATGTGATTCCTTCACCAAATGTTCAGTCTTACAATGGCTCTGTAAAGTAGGCATACTATGTTCCCCATTGCACAGCTGAGAAAATGGAGATTTGTACAGATCATATCACAAAGCTTGTTAGTGACTGTGCAAGGGTTAAGATCCAATTCTCATATCCCACAGACAAGTGTTTATTCTGTGCCACACTGCTATAACTCCAAAGAACACAGACTAAAAAACTTGGAGGACCAGGACCTACAAAGTACACATAAGCAACAGTCTAAGTGCTATCAAAAGTGGAAATCCAACCCAATAGCATGCCATGCCCAGCTCCCCTCAAGAGAAAATAGTAACTAACAATAATGGAGATAATCAACAAGCAACCCCAGAGGAGATGGCCCCCTGGAGAACTAAATAATCTTCAGACAGGAAATGAAGGATCAGCTATGATGTGCTGCCTTGAGGATAGACCACAAATGATGTAGTTTTCTTCCTATTTATTAAAGTTAATCCCAAGTAGGGCAGGGAGTGCTATTTCCAAGCTTGTACATTTCATAATATAGTAATATCTCATTTAACAACACCAATAGATTCTTAGAATCTGCAGCTTTCAACAAAATGACTACAACACAAACAATTTTATTTCTCATCAACATTATAACAAAACAACATTATTCAATAAACTGCTAAATGTCATTTCACTTAACCTCTGTTCCCAATAACCTATCGATGATGTTAAATGAAGACTTATGTACTGTGATTTTTTTTTCCACTAGCTTCTTAATTATTTGTGTGTTTAACTTACTTTGCCGATGCTATAGGGAGAAAAGTCTCAGATCTAAAAAATATATATAGAGAGAGAGAGAGAGAAATTGCCTAGTTCAGCTCCCCATTTTCTGGAGAGAGATCTGGTGGTTAGAATGGTAAGGTCACTTGAGCAAAGTCACACAGCATGAAATAAGTGTGAAAGAAACAGAGGTCTGTTGCTCTCTGCAGTGGTCAAAGATTCCCCTCCCTTCAGCTTCCTTCCCCTCTAGATTCCAACAACCAAAACTTTCGGGCCACTTTCCCATTCGAGCCTCTTTCCTTATTACTCAGTGTCTTTAGGAAACTGGTATTAGTGTAATAACAAGAAAAACAACTTGTTCTTGAAGAACTTATTGTATGCTACTACATATCAGGCAGAGAACAGACCAGTCTGGTATCTGTCACCTAATTTAGGCTTGATAACAACCCCCATACAGTGGGAAGGGTTATCTCCAGTTCACAGATGAGAAAGCTGAGGATCAGAAAATTTAGGTTATTTTCCTAAGGACACACAGCTAATAAGTAGCAAGGGTAGAAATTCAACTCAGTGCATGGTCTCCTAAGCAAAATGTAAATATTTAATTCCTGGATGTTTGGGGACTACCCACCCCTTGCTTGTCCCCTTTTATCACAGAGAATTAGAGCAAAAGAGAACTTCAGCTTGAACAGAGAAACTGGAGGCTAGAAAGAGGATTGCACTTGCCCATGGACACACACACACAGCTAATTAGTGGCACAGTCAGCCCAAGCTCCCTGATTTTCAGCCCAGAATCTGCCTCTCCAACCCCACAAAGAGCTGGTTGTGCACCATGGGTCCAAGGTAATATGGACATAGTCCTGGTGTCAGAAACTTTCCAGGCTGTGTTTGTTCTCCAGAAACAGCAGGAGTGCATAGCATCTCTATAAACAGCTGGAGTCCCCAGGCCTAACTGCCTGCCTCCCAGGACCTGGCTTTATTCACCGAAACTAACAGACCTGAGAACAGAGAGGCAGCCAGCAAAGCAACAGGGGTCTCTATCCAGTCCTGACAAGGGGAAGGCTGAGACCGCCTGTCCTTTAACTAACCTTTTCCAGGACTCTCTTTGAGTCTGTGCAGCAAGAAGAAGGTAGAATTTGAAATAGAAATGTACAAGAGAGGTCACGCACAGTGGCTCATACCTATAATCCCAGCACTTTGGGAGGCTGAGGTGGGCAGATTGCTTGAGCCCAGGAGTTCAAGGCCAGCCTGGGCAAATGGTGAAACCCTGTCTCAACTAAAAAGAAAAAAAAAAAAAAATTAGCCGGGCTTGGTGGCACATGCCTGTAGTCCCAGCTACTCAGGGAGCAAGGGCTAAGGCAGGAGGATCACCTGAGCCTTAGGAGGTCAAGGGCGCAATGAGCTGTGATTGTGCCACTGCACTCCAGCCTGGGCAACAGACTGAGGCCCTGTCTCAAAAAAAAAAAAAAAAAAAAAAAAGAAAAAAAAAAGGAAAAAAAAAAAAAAAAAAAAAAAAAAAAAAGGGAAAAAAAAAGTGAAAGAAAGAAATATACAAAGGAAAAGAGGAAAGAGAGTCCTGATCTAGAGCAGCCCCTCTGGTAGTCCACAAGGAGCTAAAACTCAGATGAGAAAAGCTAGCTCATCTGGACACATGTGCATACGTGTGTGCACTGCAGCATCTATGGATCTGTGTAGTGTGTATGTGTACGTGTATACTGTGGGATTGTGCAGTTGTATACATAGGCATGTGTATATGTGATGCTAATTTGCACATACGTAGACATGTAACCTCAAAGAGAATGTGTATGATCATATATAGGCATGAACATAAGTATGTGTACTTCTGTGTTTATATACGTACATGTGGAAATCTGTATGTATGAATACGCATGTATCTATGAGTTTTCATGTATGCAGGAGATGTGAAAGTACTTAAGAACTAATGTGCATGAAGTGTATTATTTTCTTTGGATATTTGTATGTGGATATTTGTGAGTATACAAAGAGATATTTAAGTATGTATCAGCATTTGAGTCAGCACATTTACGTGTGTACAGGCATGCGCATGTGAATGTGTGTGCATATTAATACATGTGAATAAGTAAAAGAGTATTTAAATATGTATCAGTATGGGAGTATGTCTATACATGTGTGCACATTAAGGAACTTGTATATTGCTGGAATTTATGTAGAACTATATATAAATACATGAAAGAGAGAGAGAGAAAGAAAGAGAGAGAGAGAGAGAGAGAGTGTGTGTGTGTGTGTGTGTGTGTGTGTGTGTGTGTGTGTGTTGACATCCTTTGGGCATGAATCCCAGTATTTTCATTATTAGAACATGTGTTCTAGCCTCTCTTGCCAAGGGGCAAGCTAGCTTGGCACCGAGACAGGTGCACTGTGGCCAGGGCCCCTGCTGATTGATGACAGCCTATGCAACTACAGTCCACAAGTTTGGCCTTATTTGTTATTAAGGGACAATGGACAGAGCCCTGAACCAGGAGTCAAGAGACCAGGGTTTGAGTTCTCACTCTGCCACCATGTAACACTTTTGAGACTCAGTTCCCCTAGGTACATGGTTCTAAGAATGGTGCATAGGATCACACAGAGTAATAGGTACGCAAGTCTTTGGTAAATGCCATAGAAATATAAAAGATTATTTACTACTAAACTAGTCAGCCAAAGTAAAGACTTTGCATTAGTCCATTTTCACAGTGCTAATAAAGACATACCCAAGACTGGGCAATTTACAAAAGAAAAAGGTTTAATTGCAGTTCTGCATGGCTGGGGAAGCGTTACAATCATGGTGGAAGGCAAGGAAGAGCAAGTCACATCTTACGTGCACAGCAGCAGGCAAAGAGAGAGCTTGTGCAGGAAAACTTTCCCTTATAATAACCATCAGATCTTGTGAGACTTACACACACAATCACAAGAACAGCTTGGGAAAGCCCTGCCCTAACGATTCAGTTACCCACCACCAGGTCCCTCCCACAACACATGGAAATTCAAGATGAGATTTCGGTGGGGACAAAACCAAACCATATCATTCAACTTCTGGCCCCTCCCAAATCTCGTGTCCTCACATTTCAAAACCAATCATGCCTTCCCAATAGTCCGCCAAAGTCTTAACTCATTTCAGCATTAACTCAAAAGTCCACAGTCCAGAGTCTCATTCGAAACAAGGCAAGTCCCTTCCACCTATGAGCCTACAAAATCAAAAGCAAGTTAGTTGGGCAGGCACAGTGGTTCATGCCTGTAATCCCAGTATTTTGGGAGGCTAAGTTGGATAGATCACTTGAGGTCAGGAGTTCAAGACCAACCTGGCCAACATGATGAAACCCCATCCCTACTAAAAATACAAAAATTGGCCAGGCATGGTGGTGCAAGCCTGTAGTCCCAGCTGCTAGGAGGCTGAGGCAGGAGAATTGCTTGAACCCAGGAGGCAGGAGTTGCAGTAAGCAGAGACAGCACCACAGCACTCCAGCCTGGGTGACAGAGTGAGACTCTTTCTAAAATAAATAAATAAATGAAATCTGGGGGGAGAAAAAAAAAAAAAGCAAGTTAGTTACTTCCTGGATACAATGGGGGTATAGGCATTGAATAAATACAGCCATTCTAAATGGGAGACACTGGCCAAAACAAAAGGGCTACAGGCCCAATGCAAGTCTGAAATCCAGCAGGGCAGTCAAATCTCAAAGCTCCAAAATGTTCTCCTTTGACTCCACATCTCACAACCATGTCACGCTGATTCAAAGGAACCCATCTCTTGAATGGGTTCATGGTCTTGGGCAGCTCCTCCCCTGTGGCTCTGCAGGGTACAGCCTCCCTCCTGGCTGCTTTCAAAGACTGACATTGAGTGTCTGCAGCTTTTTCAGGCTCACAGTGCAAGTTGTCAGTGGACCTACCATTCTGGGGTTCGGAGTATGGTGGCCTTCTCACAGCTCCACTAGGTGGTACCCAAGTACGGACTCTGTGTGGGGGCTTCAACCCCACATTTCCCTCCTGCACTGCCCTAGTAGGGATTCTCCATGAGGTCCCCATCCATGCAGCAGGCTTTTGCCTGGGCATCCAAGGTTTCCATATATCTTCTGAATCTAGGCGGAGGTTCCCAAACCTCAATTCTTGACTTCCGTGCATCCACAGGCTCAATGCCACATGGAAACCACCAAGGCTGGGTGCTTCTATTCGCTGAAGCAACAACCTGAGCTATACCATGGCACCTTTTAGTCATGGCTGGAGTGGCTGGAACTCAGAACACCAAGTCCCTAGACTGCACACAGCCCAGGACCCTGGGCCTGGCCCACAAAACCATTTTCTCCTAGGCTTTCGGGCCTGTGAGGGGAGGGGCTGCTGTGAAGACCTCTGACACGCTCTAGAGACAGTTTCCGGGTTGTCTTGGAGATTAATATTCGGCTCCTCATTACTTACGCAAATTTCTTCTGCCTGCTTCAATTTCTCCTCAGAAAATGGGTTTTTATTTACAACATCAGGCTGCAAATTTTCCAAACTTTTATGCTCTGCTTCCCATATAAAACTGAGTGCCTTTAACAGTACCCAAGTAATATCTTGAAGGCTTTGCTGCTTAGAAATTTCTTCCACCAGATACTCTAAATCATCTCTCTCAAGTTCGAAGTTCCACAAATCTCTAGGGCAGGGGCAAAATGCTGCCAGTCTCTTTGCTAAAACATAACAAGCTTCACCTTTGCTCCAGTTCCCAACAAGTTCCTCACCTCCAGCTGAGACCACCTCAGCCTAGACTTTATTGTCCATGTTGCTCTCAGCATTTTGGGCAAAGCCATTCAACAAGTTTCTAGGAAGTTCCAAACTTTCCCACATTTTCCTGTCTTCTTCTGAGCCCTCCAAACTGTTCCAACCTCTGCCTGTTGCCCAGTTTCACATTTTTGAGCACCTTTTCCGCAGTCCCCAAAGTCACTTCCACATTTTCAGGTATCTTTTCAGTATTGCCCTACCATACTGGTGCCAATTTACTCTATTAGTCCATTTTCATGCTGCTGATAAAGACAAACCTGAGACTAGGTATTTACAAAAGAAAGAGTTTTATTGGACTTACAGTTCCACATGGCTGGGGAGGCCTCACAATCATGGTGGAAGGTGAAAGGCCCATCTCACATGGCAGCAGACAAGAGAATTTGTGCAGGGAAACGCCTCTTTTTTTTTTTTTTTTTTTTTTTTTTTTGGGGTGTTTTTTTTTTTTTTTTTTTGTGAACGCCTCTTTTTTTTTTTTTTTTTTTTTTTTTTTTTTTGAGACGGAGTTTCGATCTTGTTACCCAGGCTGGAGTGCAAGTGCAATGGTTCGATCTCGGCTCACCACAACCTCTGCCTCCCAGGTTGAAGCAGTTCTCCTACCTCAGCCTACCAACTAGCTGGGATTACAAGCATGCACCACCATACTCAGATAATTTTGTATTTTTAGTAGAGATGGGGTTTCTCTATGTTGGTCAGACTGGTCTTGAACTCCTGACCTCAGGTGATCCACCCACCTCAGCCTCCCAAAGTGCTGGGATTACAGGCATGAGCCACCACACCTGGCGGAAACTCCTCTTTTTAAAACTATCAGATCTTGCGAGACTTATTCACTATCATGAGAACAACATGGGAAAGGCCCGCCTCTATGATTCAATTACCTCCCACCAGATCCCTCCCACAACATGTGGGAATTCAAGATGAGATTTGGGTGGGGATATAGCAAAGCCATATCAGACTCCAACATTTTAACACACAAACATAAAGAAATGCCCTTCTGGGTTTCTGAGGTTTTTTGTTTTTCTTTTTCTGCTTGTTTCTGTTTTCACTGGTCTCTCTTCATTCATTTGTTCTTTCCATTCCAATTATTAATTAAGGTCTTACATGTGCTAAATTTGGCATTAGGCTCTAGAGATAGACTTCCGTTTTAATCCTGTAAGCTAGGTTTTCCTGCAGTAACAAATCCCCAAAATCTCAGCATCTTCAGACAACGATGATTCATTTATCCCTCATCTAAAGTCTGCTGCAGATCTAGGGGATCTCCAGGGCTTCTGTCCCCCAGGTAGTAGCTCAGCACTGCATTTCCATATCAACACATAATTTCACATTTGCCATGAAAGAGAACAATACACTGAAGGGTTTAATATTGGTGTATTAGTTTGTGCTGCTGTAACAAAATACCACAGATCAGATGGCTTCAACAACAGAAAATTATTTTGTCACAGTTCTGGAGGCTAGAAGTCCAAGATCAAGGTGGCAAGAGTTGGTCTCTGGTGAGGGACTGTTTCCTGGCTTGTAGACAGCCTTTCTCTCACTGTGTCCTCACATGGTCTTCTCTGTGCAGAGAAAGAGAAAGATTTGGTACCTCTTTCTCTCCTTTCTTTTTTTTCTTTTTTTTTTTTTTTT
>NW_016107441.1:847533-858515 GCF_001604975.1 Cebus imitator | reverse complement strand
CACTCTGTGGCCCAGGCTGGAGTGCAATGGCATAATCTTGGCTCACTTGCAACCTCCGCCTCCCGGGTTCAAGTGATTCCCCTGCCTCAGCCTCCCGAGTAGCTGGGATTACAGATTCACACCACCATGCCCATCTAAATTTTGTATTTTTAGTAGAGACGGGGTTTTGCCATGTTGGCCACGTTGGTTTGGAACTCCTGACCCCAGGTAATCCACCCAGCTCGACCTCCCAAAGTGCTGGGATTGCAGGCACGAGCCACTGCGTCCAGCTTCTCTCCTTATTAGGACACAAATCCTGCTGAATTAGGGCCCCACCCTTATGACCTCATTTAACCTTTACCACCTCCTTAAAGACTCCATCTTTAAATATATTCACTCTGAGGGTAAGGGCTTCAACATATAAATTTTGGAGGGACACAATCAGTCCATAACAATTGGCAAGTGAATGTGTACTGCCTAGGAGTGACTCCTGCTTGCATTTCACTATCCAAGGGAAGTCACATGGCACTGCTCACAAAGAAGTATCGTCCTCCTATGGTTCCAGAAGTAAACAGAAACCAGACATCAGTGAGTACGAGGTCTCTGCTTTCAAGGAACCTATTTCAAGGAAAACAAGATAATACCACAGTAGGATGAGTGAGATTACAGAGCTATGCATGGATGCTATGGAACACAAAGGTTAATAATAATTCTCTGTACATTATTAATAATTCTCTGAATATGTATGTACCAGGCACTGTTGTGTGCTTTCGAGTGACTCTTTTTTCTTTCCTTCTAAACTGATCAGCACCAAATTGAATGATTTTTCTAAAGCAGCAATCTGGTCAAGACACTCCCCATGTTCAAACCTTCCAGGAGGGAACAGTTTCAAAGGATGAACCAAAGGATGAAAGGGTTTCAAAAAACTGGTATGTGTTCAGTAGTGCCAAAAGAGGAGAGAAAAGTCGAGTTAGAAAAGAAAGTATTGTCCAGCAGTTTTGGCAATGGGGGATAGGGGAAGGGAAGGCGCATATATGGAATTAAGGAATGCAATTTCAGGGGCATGAAGAAAGCAAAAGACAAATTGAAACAAAGACAGTATGATGATAAGTCTTTCAAAAAGCTCTACTGTGGAAAGAATGTGAGGTGTTAGTATTAGTGTTTGTCATTTACTGAGCACTTTTCTGAAAGCCAGGTAATTGCAGTTAGTGAATTATGGAAATTATTTCATGTACAACAATCACATTTTATAGATAAGGAAACTGAGGCTTAGAGAAGCTTGATTCATCCAAATTTTCCCAGCCAATAAATGGCACAGCCAGTCATCATCCCCAGGCTGCCTGACTCCTGAGGCTCTGTTCTTGGCCTACTCCATTTGCTGAGCATAAAGGAAGTGGGAAGTGGCAGAGCCAAGGGCACCAGGGCCATGTGAGGACATGACCTCATCCTGGTCTTCTGCAGCATGGTTTGGCCAATAAGCAGCTCAGTAGGACTGATGCAGTCCTTGACTATGGCCATACCACGCTGAACACACCCAATCTCATCTAACCTCAGAAGCTAAGCAGGGTCAGGCCTGGTTAGTACTTGGATAGGAGGATTTGTCCAGTCCTATAAGAGCTTGTGTCACAAGAAAGACCGTGGTCATCCATCATTTTGGGTATTTGCAAATAAGACTTCAAGATACAAGAAAACAGCTACCACACAAGGAGATCAAAAGCCCTTTATAGCCAGGTGTGGTGGTTGATGGCTGTAATTCTAGCACTTTGGGAGGCTGAAGTAATGGGATCACTTGAAGCTAAGAGTTCAAGACCAGCCTAGGCAGCAAAGTGAGACCCCCATCTCTACAAAAAAATTAAAATATCAGCCAGGCATGGTGGCATGCACTTGTATTCCCAGCTACTCAGGAGGCTGAGGAGAGAGGAGATCACTTGAGCCCAGGAGTTCAAGGGTGCAGTGAGCTACAATTGTGCCATTGTACTCCAACCTGGGCAACAGAGCAAGAAATCATCTTTTTTTTTTTTTAAGTCCTTTGTACCCAACCGTAAATATTAACACATTGACTGAAGCAGTCATTTAGCCAGTCAACGTCAACCTATCCTGGGCTCAGTTGATTGAAGGAAGCAGACATTTTGAACCACAGAATAAAACATAAATCCATCTACTTAGCTACTTTTTCCCCACTTTGCTGCTCTCGGCTCCTAATTAAAATTGGCATAATCTCCCTCCTACTTGACAAAACAGCTTCCTAACTGGTCTCCTTCCCTCCCCTCCTTGTGCTCCTGACCACTTCCCACTGTTGCTAGAAGGATCATTTTAAACCAAAAATCAGATCACTTCCACTCCTGCAACAATTTTCTATGGTTCTTAGCACATTCTGTTCCCTCTGCCCAGAAAGATCTTTGCATGCATGCCTCCTCACCCTTCAGGCCTCAGCTCAGACACTGCTTCAGGGGGTCCTTCTCCACCTCCCTACCTAAAAATATCCCCCTCCCCCAGTTATACTCTCTATCACATCACCATGTTCTATTATCCTCAGAGCAATATCTATTTTATTTTCTTCTTTTTTCTTTGAACCACAACCTTGTTTTGATATCCTCAGAGCAACATCTAAAATTAAAAGTTCACTTGTTTGTCTGTTGCCTTCTTGGCTTTTTCATCCAGAGTGGGGACCTTGTTTTCCTCAATCAGCTCTGTATTTCCAGTGCCCACCAAATTGCTTAAATCACAAGAGCTAGTCAGTATTTGTGGAAAGGTTCTCTAAGCACACCCCCACCTGTTGTCAGAATTCCTGCCACAAATATCAGGTCCAAGTACTGTTTGCTTGCACATCTCTAGTGATGGGGAACCTACTGCCTCCCAATTTTAGATTCAGGGGGTCATGTGCAGGTTTGTGACATGGATATATTGCATAATGTTGGTATTTGGGTTTCTATTGAACCCATCACCCAAAGAGTGAACATAATAACCAATAAATATTTCTTGGCCTTTCATCTCAAGATGGAAGTCAATGCACTGAGGAGAGCACCCTGAGGTAAAGGGACTGCCCATTCCATCTTTGGGCAGCTCTGAAATCTCCATTTACCCACAGCTTTAGTCCTGACCCTAGTGCCACACAGAACCAACCAACTCACCTGACAACCCTTCACATAACTGAGACCAGCTCTCCCTGTCCTTCCCCAAGCCTGGCTTCCTCAACCACTCTCTCTAGTTTTCAGTCCCTTCACCACTGAGGTGCTCTCCTCAAAGTGCATCCAGTGCTTTATTTCCATCTTGAGATGAAAGGTCAAGAAATAAACTACCTATAGGGTACTATGTTCATTATTTGGGTGATGGGTTCAACAGAAGCCCAAGCTCCAGCATTATTCAATCGACCCATGTAACAAGTCTGCACACGTACCCCGGAATCCAAAATAATATTTTTTTAAAAAAAAGAAATAGACCCAGCCCCCGCAAGGAGTGCTCAGAGCAGAGCAAAATGGAGTCATCACCATCCTTATTCTAGGTTAGTGAATTTCAAAGCAGCGTTTTTAATAGCAGTCCCACCTTAGTTCATTTCTAAGGTGAATCTCTTTTTTTTTTTTTTTTTTTTTTTACACATAGTCTCACTCTGTCACCCAGGCTGGAGTGCAGTGGCTCGATCTCAACTCATTGCAACCTCACGGGTTCAAGCGATTCTTGTGCCTCAGCCTCCCCAGTAGGTAGGATTACAGGTGTGCACCACCATACCAGGCTAATTTTTGTATTTTTAGTAGAGATGGGGTTTCGTCTTATTGGCCAGGCTGATCTTAAACTTCTGACCTCAAGCCCTCCACCCCTGTCAGCGTCCCAAACTGCTGGGATTATAGGCATGAGCCACTGTGTCTAGCTCTAAGGTAAATCTTATGTAGCACTTTAATAAACAGATTTTTTAAATGGGTGGTTCTGGTTGAAGTGAAGAGGGAACCAAGAATCTCATTCTCTTGACCTCTCTCTCAAGGCCCTAAAATCCATTTCTACCCATTCCACCTCAAAGACCTTTCCATTTCGGTAGCCATGTCACAATGTTCACTCACAGTTTGCTTATGGACAGTAACACCCTGGAACTTTTTTAAAAGTGTGTGAGTAATACATGAAAACAAGCTTTTGTAATTAGTTCAACAAAAAAGAAAAATGAGAATGAGAAATAAGAATGCCCCCACTTTGCCCTCCCCTCCAATTCCCTTTGTCCTATCCTGAGTTGCAAATGAAATTTAGCATACACCATACTAGTCCCCTTTCCTTGACTGTACATACATTTAAGTACATATACATGTCTTTGTATAAGTAGGATTATGCAGTACAATTTGCTTTCTCCACTCCACTATGGCCTGGCACCTCTCTCTACATGGCTACATATAGATCTACCTCATTCTTTTTAACTCTCTACACACCCCCAAATTTGGAAACATGGGAGAATAGGTACATTGTTTATTAATATTAAATTAAATATATGACAAAATCATACTATCTGTTTCCAGGCTTTATAGCCTCCCTATAAAATTCCATGGTATGCACACAGCATCATTTCACAGTATTTATCCACTCTTCTCTTGACATGCCTTTAGGTTTATTCAGGTTTACACTATTACAAACAATGCCACAATGAGCATTCTTGTGCATAACTCTATGCGTGCATTTCTTTAGGATCTATTCCAGAAGTAGAATTGCTTTAATGAAAGAATATTCACTTTTTAAAAAATATTTTGCCCAATTCCTTTCCAAAAACTTTCAATAATTTACATTCCCTAAAGGATGTGTTTATTTCTCATCATCCTTGCCAACCCAAGATATTATCAAACTTTTTCATTTTTACCAAATGGGATTTTCAAAATAGTACCTCATTGTCATTTTCAATTTGCACTTCAGATTCCTAGTGAATTTGAGCATTTTTTAATATGTTGACTGGGCATTTTGAATAATATTATAGGTTTCTTTTTTCATATGCATCTCCTAAATCCATTTGGAGTTTACGTTTATATGAAGAATTTGGTGGCTCTCTGATTGAGTTTCTATTATTCCAACACCATTTTTTTAATAGTCATTATTTTCCTACTGATTTGAAATGTTTTTTCATAAATTAAAACCCATGTATACATTTCTAGTCTCTAGTCTCAGTGTATTGCTCCCTTGCTTTGTTTATCTGCTCCTGTACCAATATCACACAGTTTTAATTACTAAGACTTATTATATCTCTAAGTCTGGTATAGAAAGTCCTCTGTTGTTCTTCATTTAGAAGGTTTTCTTAACTCTTTCAGCCCTTTCTTTTTTCCATGTGAACCTTAGAATCAGATTATTGTATTGAGGCCTATAAAAATCCCCTCAGGTTTTGATTAGGATTGCATTGAGTTTAAAGGTTAACTTGGGAATAAAATGCATCTTTACAATATTTTATAAGCATAGTACACCTCTCCAATTATATAGGTATTTTTTATGCCTTTCAGTAAAGTTTTGGAGGTTTTTTTTTAAAATATATACTGTACACCTCACATATTTCGTGCTAGGTTTATTCATAGATGCTTTGTGGGGTTGGTTGCTATTACGGATGAGATCTTTTGTTGTTGTTGCTTTTTCCATTACATTGCTGTCTCTCAACACAGCTTATGCTAGGTCCCTTCTTATCTTCTTGGGTCTAGGAGATCCAAGAGAAAGTCTATTAACTGTTATCCAATTAGATATGGTGCCACACTCAACAAAGTTTTGGTAAACGAAAGACTAAGAGAGGGCCAAGGAGAACGCCCTCAGAAATGCCAGTAGAGTCTATCACAAGCAGAACATGAGGTGATGAGCAGTCTTGGTACCATCTGCTGCATGACTCTCTCCCAGTCCACCAGGGAGGCATCACAGCAGTGAATTTATGACTACCCAGAGTGTGGCTCTTCATCAGATCAAATTCCAGAAGGCTGACTCATGACCATCAAACCTACAAAAGACTGAAGTGAGAAAATCAAACTGCCAAATTGTTTTAATTTACAATAAGACTTTCCATTGTAATAATAGGAATGCCGTGTCCACGAGGAGTGTGCTCGCTTGCCACTAGCCTAAAACCAGAAAAGCCAAGCAAAAGTTGCTTTTAGCGTAACTGGACTTGGAGGAAAGAGAAGTAGACAGTCTTGCGGGAAATTTCATCCAGGCCAGAGAGAGTCCTAAGAAACCATCCTTGCATCACCACACAGAAACCCTCCTTCTAGTGGCAAGAAAGTTGGTGTTCCCACAAACATAGTGACAGTATTCCCTGGAGGATGCTAGATTACCAGCTGTCAAATTCCTGTGCTTTAACTGCCCTTTCTTATGATACAGAATAAATGTCCCATACATGTTTACAAAACAGTCCCTGAAACAAGATGCAATACAATAAATTAGGATATTTCTCATTACATTACAAGCATATGCCCATCCTAAATCATTGAGATTACACATAGGTCATTGAGACTGATGCTGGGCCTCAGATTTGAACATGCAAATCCTTCCATTACACATTCATTTCCATTTTTTTTTTTATTATACTTTAAGTTCTGGGGTATGTGAGCAGATCGTGCAGGATTGCTACATAGGTATATACATGTCATGGTGGTTTGCTGTATTCATCCCCCTATCACCTACATTACGCATTTCTCCTAATGTTATCCCTCCCCAATCTCCCCACCCCCTGCTATCCCTCCGCTAGCCCTCCACCCCTCAACAGGCCCCAGTGTGTGATGTTCCCCTCCCTGTGTCCAAGTGTTCTCATTGTTCAACACCTGCCTATGAGTAAGAACATGCAGTGTTTGGTTTTCTGTTCTTGTGTCAGTTTGCTAAGAATAATGGTTTCCAGCTTCATCCATGTCCCTACAAAGGACATGAACTCACCCTTTTTTATGGCTGCGTAGTATTCCATGGTGCATGTTTGCCATATTTACATTGTTTTTTTTTATTATTATTATACTTTAGATTCTGGGGTGCATGTGCAGATCATGAAGGAGTGTTGTATAGGTACACACATGAGAATGTGGTTTGCTGCCTCTATCCCCCCATCACCTACATCTGGCATTTCTCCCCATGTTATCCTTCCTTAACTTCCCCACCCCCCCCCACTGTCCCTCCCTTGGCCCCCCACCAACAGGCCCCAGTGTGTGATGCTCCCCTCCCTGTGTCCATGTGTTATCATTGTTCAACACCTGCCTATGAGTGAGAACATGCAGTGTTTGATTTTCTGTTCTTGTGTCAGTTTGCTGAGAATGATGGTTTCCCGATTCATCCATGTCCCTACAAAGGACACAAACTCATCATTTTTTATGGCTGTATAGTATTCCATGGTGTATATGTGCCACATTTTCCTTGTCCAGTCTATTGTTGATGGGCATTTGAGTTGGTTCCAGGTCTTTGCTATTGTAAACAGTGCCGCTATGAACATACATGTGCATGTGTCTTTATAAAAGAATGATTTATAATCCTTTGGGTATATACCCAGTAATGGGATTGCTAAGTCAAATGGAATTTCTATTTCTAGGTCCTTGAGGAAGTGCCACGCTGTCTTCCACAATGGTTGAACTAGTTTACACTCCCACCAACAGTGTAAAAGTGTTCCTATTTCTCCACATTCCATTGTTTTTTTTGAACTCTCAGAGGGTGACTTTAATTTTCATATTTCCAAGTTTGTTAGTGGCATGTCTCACTATTGTGCCCTACACTGCCAACTCTACCTGCTTCCTTCTTTCCAGGTTAACATCTACCCTTCCTTCCATTTGCACCCTTTGGCAATTAGTTATAAATCTACTTCACTGCTTCATGTTCCAATCCAAAATTCTCCACCTGATACTGATTATATAAAGTTATTTATGCACCAACCTGTCACGTGGACTCAGTGGGGCCTCAGTGTACTAAGTCTACTATATTTCTTCGATTGACCCAATAGTCTAAAATATTATATTTAATATTTAATTAAAAGTTTAAATATATGTTTAAAATATTTAACAATGTTAATAATAAACATTTAATTTTAAAATATTTTAAATAGATGGTTTAAAATAAAATTATCTAAACTTGGTTTAAAAAAAAATTTTAAACGGGAAGATACAGCTTATAATCGTCAAGAGTGTGAAATTGGGAACCAGAAGTCCTGGATTCATATCTCTGTTCTTAGCACTTACTAGCTATGTGATCTTGGGCAAGAAACTTAATCTCCATTTAATCTCTCTAAATTTCAGTTTCCTCTCCTATGAAATGAGTATAATAATATCCACTATGCTGTGCTGATGAAAAGGGGTTTTTTTTGCTTTTGTTTTTGTTTTTTTGAGGTGGAGTCTCACTCTGTCAGCCAGGCTGGAGTGCAGTGGCGTGATCTCTGCTCACTGCAACCTCCACCTTCCAGGTCCAAGCGATTCTTCCACCTCAGCTTCCCAAGGAGTTGGGATTACAGGCACCTGCCACCACACCCAGCTAATTTTTGTGTTTTTAGTAGACACGGGGTTTTGCCATGTTGGCCAGGCCAGTCTCAAACTCCGGACCTCAGGTGATCTGCCTGCCTCAGGCTCCCAAAGTGCTGGGATTATAGGCACGAACCAACATGCCTCGCTGAAAAGTTCAGCAGTATGATACATACAAAATTCTATGCAGTCTGTAATCCCAGCACTTTGGGAGCCCAAGGTGGGTGGATCACTTGAGGTCAGGAGTTCGAAACCAGCTTGGCCAACATGGTGAAACCTTGTCTCTACTAAAAGTATGAAAATTAGCTGGGCATGGTGGCAGACACCTATAATCCCAGCTATTCGGAAGGCTGAGGCAGGAGAATCGTTTGAATCTGGGAGACGGAAGTTGCAGTGAACAGAGATTGTGCCACTGCACTCCAGCCTGGGCCACAGAGCGAGACTCCATCTCAAAAAAAAAATAAAAGTTTTAGCAAATGTTAGACACCCAATACACCCAATAAACATAACTGCTATTCACATTTTTATATAATTATTAAATTCACATTGATCTTTAGTGATCCCCTAAAGACAAAGATGCTAAGCTCCACTGGTCCAAACCATCTACAATCCTTTACAACAAATGTAGCTCTGATTGTGTGATATCCAAATGAGAATGCACCAGGCAGCATGGTGACTTCTGAGAGGTTCAAGGCACAAAGCATCTGGGGCCAACCAGGCAACAAACAGGGATCTGGGCAGTCCACAAGCACTGGACTTGAGTGTAGAGCAGACAGCAGATCAAATCCATGGCTTGAGGCAGAAATAAGGCACTAGTGGACTGCTAAATCTAGGGCAGAAGCTTTCTGTCCTTTGCCCTTTTCAATACTTCCTATTAGTTGTGGGCATCTAAAAACCCACAGGTACATAACAGCAGCCAGAGGAAGTACCTGATGACATTGAGGTACTGTCACTCAGTGCAATTCTGAGATATCATGGGTAGTGTAGTCTCCTGGTTAAATGCTTGGGCTCTAGCATTAACAACCTGGGTTCAAATCCCACTTTGTCATTTACCAGTTGTACAATGTCATGAGTGGAACATTAACGTCTCTGTACCTTGATTTCCCAGTAAAATGATAACAACAGAACCTACATCACAGGGTTATTGTGAAGATAAAATAACACACATAAAGGTCTTAACACAGTTTCTTGCATGTGGCAAAGTCTCAGTGTATTAGTATTATTTGCATTGTTATTCTCAATTCTGCATTTACCAGTAACTAGTGATAGGAACTTGAGCTTTTAGGGCTTTAGTTTTCACATCTGTCCAATAGGATTCCTGCATGCAAGTCCCACCTTAGTCATTGAATTGCTGTGTGCCCCTGAGTGAGACTCCCTTTCCGTAAAATAAGAGAGTTGAGACATAAGTCTCAAGGTTCTTTCCAGCTGTAATATTTGATGGCGAAAATGACGATAATCAAGAATGATGATTCTCTCATCTAGTTCCAATCTCCATGCCTTCTATCTTAGTTTAGAACCTTTATTCCCTCCCAATTGGACTGTCACAACAGCCTTAAAAGAGGTCTTTCTGTACCTGTTTTCTCTTGCTTCCAATTTTCCACAGGGTTCCTGCCATACTGATCTTCCTGAAATCAGTGACATTTCTCCACTGCTTACGTCTTCAGTGGTGCTAAATTGGCTACCAAGTAAAATCCAGACACCTTGGTTTGGCAATTAAGGATAGCCACAGTCTCAAATCAATTCATTTTCAGCCTTATCACAGCAGAGTGGATGAGAGCCTATACTTTATGTAATCAGACAAACCAGGTTTGAACTCCAGCCCCACTATTTCCTAACTGTGTAAATCTGGACAAAGCACTTAATCTCCCTGCATCTTCTACATCTTAAAATTAGGCTGAAAATGCCTATTTCATAGGATTGTCTTAAAGATAAAATAAGCTGACATGTATAGCATGCTTAAGACATAATGCCTGGTATATGATAGGGCCTCAATAAGGGACGATTGTTATTATTTATGCTGCTAATTGTTGATATAAACTGAACTGTTTGAAAGCACCTGCCTACACACCTCTGCTTGTGCTATTCCTTCTACATGAGGTTCCTTTTACCCCCAATTATACATGTTCTAATTCTAAATACTCTGAGGCTGAATCCCTAGTCCTCATGTCTTATCCTTATCTCACAGATGTAAGAAGTATAGGCTTAGGGCATGTCACTGGCCTTATTCCAGGTGAAACCAGATGCTGTTCACATCTCAGAACAATACCAGATCTAGAGATGCTAGCTTCTGGAGGATGAACAAACTGAAGGGGGCCACCTCAAACGCTACCTTTTCTTCAAATTCTTGTCCAGACTTGCCCAACTTGGCTGAAGTCATCTCTAATAGCAATTTGTTAAAGCTTTTTTTTTTATTTTGAGAAGGGTCTTGCTCTGTCACCCAGGCCAGAGTGCAGTGGCACAATCACTGCTCACTACAGCCTCAACTTCATGGGCTCAATTGATCCTCCCACCTCAGCCTCCCAAGTAACTGGAACTATAGTCATGCACCACCATGCCCAGCTAATATTTTATATTTTTTGTAGA
>NW_016107441.1:844066-847487 GCF_001604975.1 Cebus imitator | reverse complement strand
TGTAGAGACAGAGTTTTCCATATTGCCCAGGCTTGTCTCAAACTCCTGGGCTCAACCAATCTGCCTGTCTCGGCCTCCCAAATTGCTGGGATTATAGGCATGAGCCTGTTAGAACTTCTTATGACCTGTCTCACTTTCAAATTTGTGTGGTAGATATTTGTGTCCGTGCCTTATCTTGCTTGCTAGATAAATTGAGTTGTTTGAGTATAGAAACAAAGACCCTGTGCCTCAGCCCTATCAGCCTATCATAATAGAGTTGGATTGAGTTTAGCGATGAGATATCCCCTTGGGAGCTGGAATAATAAGACTTTAAAAGGTATAAGAATCTGGTTCTTTTGTTTACCTCTTGATGCAATGTCTCTTGGTTCTGACTGCAATGGGCCCACCTCTTGCTCTCCACATCCCCTTCCCACCAACATTCTTGTACAAGCTCTTATCTCTATTCTACTAAAACACTTCATGCTTCCTATTTCACCAGAATACTGAGTTTAGTGGAGATTATTAGGAGAAGTCAGAATCTGAAATAAGGCACAGTGGGGGTACAGGTGGGGGACAGATCCAACTTCAGGTGATACATAGGAAGCCCTCAATAAATGCCTGTGGAATGAATAAATGAATGAGTTAATGCTCTACCTTGGTTTCATAAACAAGGCAGCTAGTTGCCCAGTTACCCAAAATTAGATCATCAGGGAATTGCAGAGGCAGGATGGGTGAGTTGATGCTAAACACTGTTGAACCAGAGCTCCAATTCCTCCTGCTTCCAGTTTGTGGGCTACCCTTGAGGGTTTGAGACCTAGAAACCAGCTCCCAGAGGTGGAACTCAGGCTCTAGGGTGGAGAATTCGATTGCCTCTCCTCTAGTCCCTGAACTTGAACATGGCTCCCAGCATGTTGAACATCAACCAACATACGTATAGTTATGGCCAAATAAGCAAAACAGCCTTTAGCTTTCAACCTACTACACCAATTACATTGATCTCTTCTGAACTGCATTTCTCACTGCTGTTTGCCATCTTAAGGGAGGAAATCAACAGCAGCAACTTGTTTGGGTGGCCCTGCTAGGGCAGGCACCACCAGTGGGAGTCAAGCTGCCTGAGGACACCAAGATACATTCTCTGTCTCTCACTCTAACTTCTCATTAGTCATTTCATAATGAGAGGCTCATTATGAAATATGAAGAGATAGGTTTTATTTTGTTTTTCTTCTTTTAGATGAAAAGAAGAAAATATTGCTTCTGAAATAAGCAATGCAAATTGACAGTAAAAAACATAAACATGCATCATCTAAAATATTTTTAAATATTAGTAATAAAATGCAAATGTAATAATCTCCATCTCTACCTAAAATTCTTCAAACCCTCCACATTATGATTAGGAAAAAGTTCAGATTTCTCAGTACAGCTTACAAGACCCTGCATGCATTCTCCCTCTCCTCTATTCATTCACTTACTACTCTTTCCACGATGCCACACTCTTGCTTTGCCTCTAGGCTTTCACATATGCACTTCCAACTGCCCAAAATGCCTTTCCTGTTTGGCTCAACCATATTTGTTCTCACCTTAAATATCGCTTCTACCTGGAGACTTCCCTGGTCACCACCCACAAGTCCAGGTGGGAACCTGTCTTCTACATTCCCTAGCACCCTGCACTTAACCCCTATGAGAGTCCTTATCTCAGTGTGGTGTAAACATTCCACTGGAGGCTCTGGAGCTAAATAAATACATCTTTCTTGTTCTCAGTGGATTCTTCAATGCCTAGAATAGTATCTGACACTTAAGAGAGCTCAGTTAAATGTTGTTGGAAAGAATAAAACTAACAATTAGCTGTTAAATTTGGAAAAGTTCTTAGAGACCATCCAGCCTAACTTCTTTTAACAGTGAGGCTCAGAGAAGCAGAGCTAAGTTCCAATTCCAGATTCTTGGCTGAATTGCTGTGTGACCTTAGGAAATACCTTTCCCCCCTGGGTTTCGGTCTTTCCAGATATAAAATAAGAAAAGCCCATTCTGTTCCCATTTTTTCTGACTTTGCCTCCTTTTCCTTCTCATAGGTACCAGGTAGCTCATAGGTGGACTGAAGGGGTGACTAGGTGAGATGGTGCAGTGAAAATATAAGGTCTGGTTCATCCGCTCAAATTGGTGCCAATCCAGCTGAGGAGATAAGACATACACAGTGAAGAAGTGCTCAATTAAACGTTCCAGGTGATTCGATCTTTCTAGGAGATCAAAAAGGAAGAAGTCAGGGAAGCCTGGGGCATCAAGGCTCCTATAGGAGATAAGCCTTAAGTTGAGAAGGCAGAATTTGCGTGAGCAATGAGGCTGACAGAGAGTGTCCCTGACACAGGATTGCCTGTCTACACCATGTGATGTAAATCACGAGCGCTCACTAGTGGCTCAGGCTGATGGTGATTCCAGTCCCAGCTCTGCCACTCTCTGGCCCTGTGCCTTGGACACATTTCTCAACCTTTCCAAACCTGTTTTCTTACCCTCACTATGGGAATCTGAATGTCTAGCTTGCAGGGGTTTTGTGAGGATTAAATGTATGTGACAGTATCTAGAATGGCGTCTACTGACTAACAGACCATTTTAAGAAATGCCACTTTCTTTTCTTCCTGCTAGCCACATAAACGGACTTGACATGTCACTGGCAAGAACATCAAAAGTGCAGCTGGGGTTTGAGGACTGACGGCTTTTTCTGAACAACCATTCATAATGTGTTCACTCTGATGTGACCTGCCCAATGCCTCATCATAAACACACACGCGCCCATGCGTGCGTGCGCACACATGCACGCACGTGCGCGCGCACATACACACACACACACACACACACGCACACACTTCATGAAAAATCCAAGGGAGAAGGGGAAGATGAGACTATGTTCAATCCCTTGATCAGATGGGGTCAGATTGGGAGCTGTCCATTACCATCATCAGGACAAAGAGCTAACACTCAGGCCAGGCCTGAAGTTCTCCCACCACCATGGGACTTATGAGATTATGAAGCCAAATGTCACTTTCTATGGGGCTAGAGGGAGAAACTGCAATTAAATTATAAAACGATCCTATAAAACACCTTGGAACATTATATGAAGCTATTGATATTTCTCTTTTTTTCCATTTATTTTATTGCATTTTTAGGTTTTGGGGTACATGTGAAGAACATGCAAGATTGTTGCATAGGTACACGTGTGGCAGTGTGATTTGCTGCCTTCCTCCCCATCACCTACATCTGGCATCTCTCCCCTTGCTATCTCTCCCCAACCCCCCAACCCCCACCGTCCCCCCCCATTTCCCCCAACTGACCCCAGTGTGTAGTGGATCCCCCCTGTGTCCATGTGTTCTCATTGTTCAACGCCCGCCTGTGAGTGAGAACATGTGGTGTTTGATCTGGGTGTTTTCCAGCCTGGAAAGCACCTTTCCCCACA
>NW_016107441.1:822794-839542 GCF_001604975.1 Cebus imitator | reverse complement strand
TTTTCCTGGATAATATCCTGAAGAGTATTTTCCAGCTTGGATTCATTCTCTTCATCGCATTCAGGTATGCCTATCAAACATAGATTAGGTCTTTTCATATAGTCCCACATTTCTTGGAGATTTTGTTCATTCCTTTTTACCCTTTTTTCTCTATTCTTGCCTTCCCATTATTTCATTGAGTTGATCTTCGACCTCTGATATCCTTTCTTCTGCTTGGTCAATTCGGCTATTGATACTTGTGCATGTTTCACGAATTTCTCATGTTGTGTTTTTCAGCTCCATCAATTCACTTATATTCCTTTCTATTTTGTCCATTCTCATGAGCATTTCGTCAAATCTTTTTTCAAGGTTCTTAGTTTCTTTGCATTGGGTTAGAACGTGTTCTTTTAGTTCACAGAAGTTTCTTGCTACTCACCTTCTGAAGTCTGATTCTGTCATTTCATCACACTCGTTCTCCATCCAACCTTGTTCCCTTGCTGGTGGGGAGTTGTGATCCCTTGTAGGAGGAGAGGTGCTCTGGTTTCGGGTGTTTTCATCCTTTTTGCACTGGTTTCTTCCCATCTTTATGGATTTAACCACCTGTCCTCTTTGTAGTTGCTGGTTTTCAGATTGGGTCTCTGAGTGGACGTTCTGTTTGTTGATGATGAGGTTATTTGTGTTTCTTAGTTTTCCTTCTGACAGTCTGGCCCCTCTGCTGTAGGTCTGCTGACGTCCACTCCAGGCCCTGCTTGCCTGGGGATCACCTGCAGCAGCTGCAGAACAGTAAGTGTTGTTACCAGTTTTCTTCTTCTGCTATCTTTGTCCCAGAAGGATACCTGCCAAGTGTCAGTCTGATCTCTCCTTTATGAGGTGGCTCTTTGGATATACAGGAGTCAGGGAGCTGCTTGAGGAGACAGTCTTTTCTTTATAGGAGCTCAAATGCTGAGCTGTGAGCTCTGTTGTTCATTCAGAGCTGCTAGGCAGGTACGTTTAGGTCTGCTGCTGCAGAACTCATAAACCGCTTTTTGTTCCCAGATGCTCTGTCCCAGGGATTTAGGGCTTTATTTATGAGTTTCCATTATGCTGCTGCCTTCTTTTTTTTTCCTTCAGAGCTGCCCTACACAGCAAGGAGGCAGCCTAGTCACTATCTGCCTGTAGAGGCTTTGCTGAGCTGCTGTGGGCTCCGCCCAGCTGCCAAGTGAACTTCCCTGCAGTCCTGTTTATATGGGTGTAGTTAGAACTGCCTCGGCAATGGTGGCCCGCCTCTGTTAAGGCGGAGTCTCTCTGTGGTGGCAGGTTGCCTTGGCAACGGCGGGTTGTGTCAACATTGGTTGACTACCTCCTTAGTGTTGGAGTGCCTCAGTAATGGCGGACGCCCCTCCCCCACAGAACTAGACCATCGTGGGTTAAGCTGCACTTGCTGTGAAACTCTCAATCCAGAAGTTTCTGATTGCTGTTCTTTTGTGGGGGTGGGACCAGCCGAGCCTAATCGCCTGGCTCCCTGCCTCAGAGGCTTTTGTTTTTTTTTAAGTTGGTGTTCCAGTCACCTGTTGAAGAGGCGCTGGGATCTGTGTGTTTTCCCGTGCAGCAACTCATTGCTCTGGCTTAAACAGCGGCACTGAGACTCGTGGCACTTTTTTTGCCCTGGAATCTACTGTCCTGGTTCCCTGTTCAGTCCCCTTTTTAAACAGATGAATGGGTGACTTCCCGTAGCTCCAATCACCAGGCAAAAGGGCACCTGGACCAGTATATTTTGTATGGAGAACCGCTGCGCCAGGGTGCTGACAAAGCAGCCACATGGGGCAAAGCAGCAGCGCCAGCCGACACAGCGGCACTGGCCAAAACAGCTGCGCTGGCCACCCATGGAGCTCCTCCGCCTGGGAATTTCCTAGTCTGTGGGCAATAAAAATGTGGCGTCCACTCACCCTCTGCGCTTTCACTGGGAGCTGCAATCCTGAGCTGTTCCTAAACGGCCATCTTAGATCCACCCTCAAGCTATTGATATTTCTATAGGAAAAGAGAATGAGGCATGCACTGTAGGAGGAATTGAGCCGGGGTGAGGGTGAGTGGTGAGGAAGGTTGTTTTTTTTTTTTTTTTTTTTTTTTTTTTTTTTTTTTTTTTTTTTTTTTTTTTTTTTTTTTTTTTTTTTTTTTGAGACGGAGTTTCACTGTTGTAACCCAGACTGGAGTGCAATGGCACGATCTCGGCTCACCGCAACCTCCGCCTCCTGGGTTCAAGGCAATTTTCCTGCCTCAGCCTCCCGAGTAGCTAGGACTACAGGCATGCACCACCATGCCCAGCTAATTTTTGTATTTTTAGTAGAGATGGGGTTTCACCATGTTGACCAGGATGGTCTCGATCTCTTGACGTCGTGATCCACCCACCTCGGCCTCCCAAAGTACTGGGATTATAGGCATGAGCCACCGCGCCTGGCCTTGTTATTTGTTTTAGTTCATCCCTGCTAATGACAGATCAAGACTGATGAGGATGTACAAGCAGCATTGCAAAAGAAAATATTGCATGACCTCATTTATCCAGCACCCTCAAGGGAAAAAGCAATAGCAGGACCTCATGTGTGGAGATTATTCCTTGGAGGAGAGCATTTAAGGTTGCACTTGAACTGAGGATATTAATCACCTGGAGAACTATAGACCCTCTGGGAGATCCAACACAGAGAGCTATGCCCTTCCTCCTTGGGAAACACAAATATTTCCTAAACTCTACTTGTAGTGTCATGATATTCACGAACTCCAGGTTTACAATGTCTCTGTAATAAAATTTAAAACCTTATTTTTCTGTTTTGTTTGTTTGAGACAGGGTCTCATTTTGTCACCCAGGCTACAGTACAGTGGCATGATCATGCTCACTGTAGCCTGAACCTCCCTGGATTCACGTGATCTTTCTACCCCAGCCTCCTGAGTAGCTGGGACTACAGGCTACTGTACAGGCCATGATACGTGCCACTACACCTGGCTACCTTTTGTATTTTCTGGTAGAAACAAGATCTCATCATGTTGGTCAGGCTGGTCTCAAACTCCTGGGCTCAAGCAGTCCTCCCACCTTGGCCTCAGAAAGTGCTTAGATTATAGGCATGAGCCATCGCCCCTGACCAAAAGCTTTCTTAATGGAAATATTTCTTAACTGCATGACCCAGCTTTCTGCTATTGAGAACTACACATACCATAATAGCTCCTCACGTTGTGAATAGAAACTGAATGGATTCTTTCCATTCCTCTAGGAGGCAATTGAGCAGACTCTCAGCTAGGAGTCAGAACACATGGGTTCTAGAATCAGCTCTGGCCCTACATTTTCAGAGTGACACTGAGCCAGTCTCTATTCTCCCTGGACTTCAATTTCTTCATCTGGGTAAAAAAAAAAAAAGGTGGGAGGCGAGGATGGAGTTTTGACTAGGACAGCTATTCCTAACCTATATTCTATAGAAGATGCTCATCATGCACAAAATAAGAGTTCCATGGCCAAAATAAATCATATTCTACTCCCTTCTTAAAATGTACACAACTCATCAGCATATTAACGTCTCTGAGAAGTCCTGTAATAAAGAAACCTGTTGTATTTCATGTGGTCTAACATTTCCCTAATTGATTTGACTCATGAATTTTCTTTCAATGAAATAATCACTTTGCAGTCCATCAGAGAAACATTAAGCACTGAGTTTAGAAGCTAATAAGATGTGACTGCATGACATCTATTAAACCTTTCCAAACAAATCAACATATGTCGCAGTAAGTTATAGAAGACTGGTATTACAAGAGTGGGATGAACCCTAGGACCAGCAGGAACACTACAGAATTCTTCCACCCATCTTCCCTTCACTGCTTGAGAATTAATTGTTCTCTTTAGGCAGAATAGTTTGAATGCTCAGACTTCAGCTTTCTTTCCTTTCATTCCTTCAATCTGTCTAGACCAATGATTCTCAAATTATAGTGTGCCTAAGAAATCCTGTACTATTGAGGTTGAGGGTAAAAGGGAGACTTCAATTTATCTGCAATGCATTTTTTCTCTTATTTGAAGAAACGAAGTAAACATGACAAAATATTAACAGGATGATGAAAACAAGTGTTTATTACATACATCTTTAAACTTTTCTTTAGATTAATTTTTTTCAAAAGAAAGAATAACATTTATGTAATCTCAGCTCAGGGTTGAATATACCTCATCAGGCATTTAGAGGATTTCGGGGGGAAATTGTGACTCCCATGGTTTTTGACTGATACACACCTTTTATGTCTCACCCTCATATAAGATGCAACCACACTTAATAACATCCTACACAAAAGGTTTTACTGGCCAAAAGCACCTAGGCCCTCCAAAAGTTGATGTCCTTGGCCCTAACACTGCCTTCACCTTGTTTCGTGGCTATAGGACTATAGGGTCAACATCTTCCTGCGGCAGCAGTGGAACGACCCCCGCCTGGCCTATAATGAATACCCTGACGACTCTCTGGACCTGGACCCATCCATGCTGGACTCCATCTGGAAACCTGACCTGTTCTTTGCCAATGAGAAGGGGGCCCACTTCCATGAGATCACCACAGATAACAAATTGCTAAGGATCTCCCGGAATGGGAATGTCCTCTACAGCATCAGGTGAGTTCTGATCAGGTTCTCCCACTCCCTCCTCAGAACTCGCCTTGCCCCACTACCTTCTGGATGCAGACCCTAAAAGAGGGGCCAAACAGAGGTGAACAGGCCCTGGCAAACCAACACCTTTGCAGAATAGGCAGACCCAGCTCTGTAACTTATACTCAGCAAGTAAGAATAAAATACCATGGGGTATTTGACTCATGAATTTTCTTTCAGTGGAATAACTACATGGCAGTCCCGTCAGAGACACATTAAATATGCACTGAGCTTAGAAGCTAGTAAAACGTGACTCCATGACATCTGTTAAACCTTTCCAAACAAAACAACGTATGTCACAGTAAGTTATGGAAGACTGGTATTACAACAGAGTAGGATGAGCCCTAGGACCGGCAGGAACACTACAGAATTCTTCCACCCATCCTTCCTTCGCTGCTGGAGAAGTAATTGTTCTCTTTAGGCAGAATAGTTTGAATGCTCAGACATCAGCTTTAGGGTATTTCATTCTAGGGGCCAATGGTTTATTACAACCAAGGAGACCAAGGAAGGCATCCTAGAGAAGCTGGGGTTTAAGTTACCCAACATTACAATCAAACAAGCTAGGAAAGAGTATTCAAGCATGATTACCAATAGCAGAAGCTAAAGCATAAAACCTAGAAAATCACAGCAACTTCAAAGCAAATGAGCCTGCCAGGTAGATGGGGTTGCTTGTGGTCAAGGTCAGGGCTATTCCATCCCTTCTGTAAAATCTTCCTATCCCCCAAACCTTGCACTGGGTCTAGGAGTTTAGATCTTCTTCTCCAGATGTGGAATAACCTTTAGATATTGGTTAGGGACAGAGCCTTCAGAGTCTGTTGCCACCCCTCCACACCAAGTCCCTGATGTTCTCTCCTAAAGCATAAGGAAAATGACCAATGTCCAAGAGGTGAATAACACCAAGAAGTGTTATTATTACCTTACTCATGTAATAATAACAGCTACCATTCATTGAGAATGCACTAACCATGCTGGGTACTTTTCATGTGTTATATCTAGCCCTCCTAATAACTCCATGAACCAGGTTTTACTATGCCCATTTTGCAGATTAGACAAGTGAGGATCAGAAATTTTAAGTAACTTGCTGAAGTTTCCAGTTTGTTAGTAGCAGAGCCTAGACTGTAATCTATATTAGTGTGAATCTGATGCCCTCTCAAAGTCCTATAGCAGTGCATGGCATTCAATAGGCACTCAAATATATCATCAATATATGAATATGTTTTTATTTCAAAGAGCTTAAAAGGACACTCATCCTAAATGTCTTCCCTTCCCGCCCCAGTCCTTCAGAGAAACATACCTCATCATCAAGGGCAGCCTTAGAGGAACCTGAGGCTCACGTGGCCTTCTTTACTCATGGGCACACCCTCCCATCCCCGCCAAGTAAACATCCAGACTGGAAGAGTGACAGGCTTAGGAAATGACCACTCAGCCCAGCTGGCTGGGGGAATGGTAAGGTCAGCCTGCTTGGATTTTGCTGCTGCCAGGCTAGCTTCCTATCTCTAGGAGGCTAAGTCCTGGTGCAGCATGATAGAAGGACAGATCAGCAGAAAGTGATGTTTCCAAGGTCATTCCACTTCAGGAAATTAACCCAGTGTGACAGCTGCCCCACTTTGGAGCTGTTAATCTGTAGAAATTCAACTGTATTCACTTTCTCCCTCCTTCCACTTCCTTCTTTTCCCTCTTCTCCCTCCCCATCTCCCTTTCATTTTCCCCCCTTTGCTTCAACCTTGTGCTTAAAGGGGCCCACATCCAGAGCTGTGGGTGTAACCTGGAGGAGGGAAGTTCACAAAGGACTGTGTACCTCACCACAGGCAGCCAAAGTGTCAGCTCAGTTCCACTAGAACGCCACCAATTAGGTGTCTTAGGATATTAGGGTTGGCTTTTCAGGATAGCAGTGCTGCCCGCAAACACATGAGCAAACCCACCCTGGGACTCAGAATCCAAAGGCCAGGACACATGGTTTTGAATCCTGGCTGATAAATCAGCTTGCTGTGTGACCTTAGATGACTCTCAACCTATCCCTCTCTGCCCCCTGGGTTTCTCACCTGTCACATGAGGTAGTTGGCTTGATGATCTAAGGCTGTTTGGGCTCTGAAAGCCTTTCTTCTCCATCCTCTGCAGCAGGTACTCAGATGTTGGAAAAGCCTTTCAAGCTGGAGTCTTGTATCCCAGCTTGAGCTGCAGGCCTTGAATTCTGTTGAGGGGACTCCCTCTGGTTCTGAGTCTATGGCCTCTGTAAGGGTTGAACAACCAAAATAAACAGCTAGCCTAGAATCCTGGGGAGCCCACCCCTTTCAGCCAATCTCAGCATGAGCCCACTGATGTGAGTGAGCTGTGTTTGGACACCCAAAAGGCAGGAAGTCTCTTTGAAATAGCTTTTGATGAGCCCTACGTGCCAAGAACCACTTGCAACACCTGCTGCAGGTGCACATGGGCACTGCTCAACTTAAAATCTGAGCTGTGTCCCTACCTGAGGGCTATGCAGAAGAGTAAGGAAGCAGGGCAGCCCCTGGTATCCAGGCAACTTGCTAAAGACAGGTGTCCAGAGGACAGTTAGACTCCAAAGAAACCCTGAAGTTCACTGACTCTGTGTCACTTTAGGCAACCTACTTTTACCTCTCTGTGTCTGCATTTTTCAATCAGGAACTTGAAAATACACATACATTTATTTAATAAACATAAGTTGTCCACACCCACCACCACCCAAAGGTGCTGCGTCCCGGCAGCTATCTGGAGCTTTGTCTAGGCTGGGCAAAGTTGGCTGGGAGACCAGATGGCCACCAGGTCACCAAGGTGGGGTGGGAAAAGAGGTTTATTGCTGCTTCAGGCCTAGGCCCAGCCTGTGGGACTCACAGCAAGGGCTCTGGGAGCTTTCAGGACAGAGGCTGTGGCCAGGCCTGGGCCCCCAGCTCATCTGCATGCCCAAGGCCAGAGGGTCTGCAGGTCCCCAAAGCAGCTGGCCGCACTCTGCTTCCCACTGCTCTGCTGCAACCACTTGAGGATTTTTTATCCTTCAGTTTTGCTAAATTCCTTTATTTACTTTAACAGTTCATACATGTGTATGTAATTGTCAGGGCTTTCTATATATAAAAGTCATGTCATGGCCAGGCACTGTGGCTCACACCTGGGAGGCTGATGTGGGAGAAATGCTTGAGCCTGGGAGTTTGAGACCAGCCTGGACCACCCCTGTCTCCACAAAAAAAAAAAAAATTGGGGAGGGTGGGGGATGGAGCCTTGCTCTGTCACCCAGGCTGAAGTGCAGTGGCATGATCTCAGCTCACTGCAACCTCCGCCTCCTGGATTCAAATGATTCTCCTGCCTCAGTCTCCAGAGTAGCTGGGACTACAGGCACGTATCACCATGCCCAGCTAATTTTGTGTGTGTGTGTGTGTACTTTTAGTAGAGGCGGGGTTTCACCATGTTAGCCAGGCTGGTCTCAATCTCCTAATCTTGTGATCCACCCGCCTTGGCCTCCCAAAGTGCTAGAATTACAGGTGTGAGCCACCATGCCCAGCCCAAAAATTTTTTTAAAAATTAGCAGGCATGGTGGTATGTGCTTATGGTTGCAGCTACTCTAGAGGCTGAGGCAAGATAATTGCTTGAGCCTGGGAAGTCGAGGCTGCAGCAAGCCATTATTGTGCTGTTGCACTCCAGCCTAGGCCACAAAGAGAGATCTTATCTCTCAAAAATAAATAAACAAACAAACACAAGCTCCCTGACCTTCTTTCCCTACCCTGGACAACTGATTTTCTATTATAACTAGAATAGAGGCACAGCCTCCCCAATATGTGGATCCTGCATCATTCAATTCCCTTCTCTTCCCAGAATCACCCTGACACTGGCCTGCCCCATGGACTTGAAGAATTTCCCTATGGATGTCCAGACATGTATCATGCAACTGGAAAGCTGTGAGTGTCTTCCATGAGTCCACTAGAAAAAACCAGTCTCCCTTTTACCCATGGGACAGGCAGAAATTCCCACACAGCTGCTCCTAACCACTAGACCCCAGGAGATTACTGTAATAACCCAAAATATTTGATGAAGGACTTTGCTTCTAGAAAATTAGAAATACAACTTCCCTCACATGGCCTGACTGAGGTCCATGTTTTGGAGCCAGCACGTTCTCCAATGGATCATTGTTCCACATCTATAGTGAATGTGAATGGAAAAGAAATGGCTTGAATAAGTCATGGTCCTTGAACCCACAAGATGTTCACTCCAGCAGGGGAGGTAAACAACTTACTGCAAAAACAACTCTAACAAAGGGCGGCAAGTGAGTGGTGTGTTGTTAGAAGTACAAAGTGCTGTGGTTTTGTGGCAGAAAGAATGCTTCCTTCTGATGGAGAAGGAGAGAGGGTACTGGAGTAGACTTTATGGAGGACCAGGATTTTAACAGATTGGATAGCTGACTCCTTTGATTGCAAACAGAGAAACCAACCTGACTAACTTAAAAATACAGAAACCAAGGCAGAGCACTTAGGCAACAGGAACTAGTAGACCATTTCCTTGGAGTACTACCCATGAGGGGAATCAGCACAAACCAATTCTGAAAGTTTTGTTACTTCACTCGAGAGTCGCTGAAGTGGTGGGTCATGGTCTGGCCTAGCTCAAGTCACCATTTCACACCTTTCCCCTCCTGCCCCAGCCAGCAGCTAGTCTCAGCAAGAGTTGTTCTGCAGAGGAATATCTGCCGTGAGCAAAAGGGGAGGTTGGCAAGGATAGAGTGTGCAGGTGAAAATAGCAGATATCAACTGCATTTCACCATGGCAGTGAGAGGGGAAACAACAGTACAAGCTAATGCAGAAAGTTGGGAAGAGAGGTGGAAGGGCTATGATGTAGATATAAAAATTAACCAGTTTTTACCTCCCTTGAGTGGAAAAGAAAAGCAACATGGTCTCACAAGTACCATCAAGTGTCTGATGTCTCTCAGTCTCTAACCCCAACCAACCTTCTTCTGATCCCATCCCAGTTGGATACACCATGAATGACCTCATCTTTGAGTGGCAGGAACAGGGAGCTGTGCAGGTGGCAGATGGACTAACTCTGCCCCAGTTTATCTTGAAGGAAGAGAAGGACTTGAGATACTGCACCAAGCATTACAACACAGGTAGGTACAAGGGCCATCCTCCTCAGATCCCACCCCACAACCAGGACCAGAGGTTGTTTCAAACACATTCAATCATTGATTCAACAGATCTTATGAAGTACCCATGATGGAAACAGCTCTGTATTTATTACCTAGCGGTTAAGAGAATAGGTTTTGAAACAAAAAAGTGGCTCTGATATTTTCTTCCTGTGAGTCCTGAAGTGAGTAGCTTAAGCTTGGGTTGTACCTAATTACCAGGGAAGCTGGTAAATACAGTCATTATTCCAGGTAGTGGAATGGATCCTATTTCTAAGGCAGAAGTGAAGAACTGATATTGGGAAGACACCTAGTAGTCTCTGTCACAGAGGAACTGGCATTTCCAGTAGAGCAAAAGTAGAGAGAATACTCACAATAGACCTCAGCAAGAGGGAGCTTAGAAGTGGCACTGAAGGTTAGTAAATAGCTACAAAGGGTTCACCAGCCTGTGAGCTATGAGAAGGCAGAGAAGCCACGATGGTGTAGCTCAGCTCTCTATCTCCCATGCCTTTTTGGAAAATTGAATATCTGGATGATTGGGGCCAGATCAAAACTGGCTTTGCATACCCTGTCTCAGGCTGAGAACAAGCCCATAAAAGCATGGAGGAAGAAAGTCGGTTGGCTGGTACAGCAACTGGAATGATGGGTAGGAAGCTGGGATCTGAACCCAGCTGCATAGAGTAGAGAGGCATGGAAGGCCAGCAAGAGGAGAAGGTGAAAGATAGGGATTGAGAGAAACGATCGTAGGCTCTGGTGCAAGTAGAAAGCCCAGTGAAAGTGCAGGCACCCTGGGCTCTCATCTGTCTTGGGCAGCTGCCTCTTTCTGAGTCACCTCGGAGTTGTTTCAGAACCTCCAAAGATATTATCTTCATCCCTTCAGCAATAATGATATTCCCATAGCAGCGGTGAAAGTAATGACTCCCAAGTCAAATCACCACAACTGACCTTCACATACCAAGTCTTTTACTCTTTATAGAGTATTTTATTTTATTCTTTCTTTTTAGCTTTCTTAAGGTATAACTGAACAATAACAATTGTATATATTGAAGGTATGCAACATGATGTTCTGATATATATATAAATATATGTATATTCATTGTGAAATAATTACCACACTCAAGCTAAGTAGCATATGCATCACCTTACATACTTCTCAGTGTGTGTATGTGTGTCTGTGTGTGTCTGTGTGTGTGTGTATCTCGTATGCCTGATAAGAACACTTAAGATCTACCCTCTTAAAGACCTATATTTAAGATTAAGCTAAAATGATAAAACTTTTAGAAGAAGACATGAGGGCAAATCTTACTAATCTTAGATTTGGCAATAGATTCATAGATGTGACATCAAAAACACAAGCAACAATGAAAAAACAACGGTTAGATTTGACTTCATAAATATTAAAAGCTCGTGTGCATCAAGAGACACATTGTGAAGATAACCCACAGAATGGGAGAAAATATTTGTAAATCATAAATGTGATAGGGGTCAAATATTCAGAATATATTTTAAAACTATTAAAATGTGGAGGGGGAATAAAAGACCAGGCGTGGTGGCTCACGCCTGAATCCTGGCATTTTGGGAGGCCAGGGCAGTTGGGTCACTTGAGGCCAGGAGTTTGAAACCAGTCTGACCAACATGGTGAAACCCTGTCTCTACTAAAAATAAAAATAAAAATAAATAGCTGGGCATGGTGGCACAACCCTGTAATCCCAGCTACTTTGGAGGCTAAGACAGGAGATCAGTTGAACCTGGGAGATGGAGACTTCAGTGAGCTGAGATGGTACCAGTGCACTCCAGCCTGGGCTTTTTTTTTTTGAGATTCTATCTCAAAAAAAAAAAAAAAAAAAAAAAAAAAAAAACAGTGAAAAGGTGATCTACCCTCTTAGCAAATTCAAGTATACAGGACAGTACTGTTAATTCTAGTCACATAGCTGTATGCTAGATCTCCAGAACTTATTCATCTTGCATAACTGAAACTCTGTACCCTTTGGCCAACATCTCCCAATTTCCCCCACCCCTCAGCCTCTAGCAACCACCATTCTATTTTCTGCTTCTATAAGTATGACTATTTTAGATTCCACATATAAGTGAGATCATGCAATATATGTCTTTCTGTGTCTGGCTTATTTCCCTTAATATAAAAATGTCCTCCAGCTTCATCCACAGTGTCATAAATGGCAGAATTTCCTTCTTTGTTAAGGCTGAATAATGTTTCATTTTTTTTATCCATTCATCCATTGAGAAATCTCTTATGGTCCAGTAATCTCACTTCTAGATACATATCCAAAGAAAATGAAATCAGTATCTCAAAGACACATCTGCACTCCCATGTTCACTGCAGTAATATTCGCAATAGCCAAGATATGGAAACAGCCTAAACGTACATAGCATATTCTCATTCATTTCATTGACTCTCCACCATGTTCATCTTAGTAAGGGCTGAGCTCTGTGCTAGACCCTATGCTTGCAAGGATAAAAGGCTGACAAGACCCTGCCTATATGGAGCTTAGAGTCCAGGGAGCTTCAGGAAATTCTCTAGTTATTGTGCTTCAGTAGACAGGAACTAAGACCCCATCCTAGGACTAGCTCCATCCCAGTTCCAGGGATACACAGACAGGGAGGAGACAAGCTGCCTAGTCTAGTGCAGAAGACAGAGAGAGAGAGAGAGAGAGACTGACTTGCCCACTCACTCACTGCATTATGTCTTAAATGCTCTGATGATCATGTGAACAGGGTTCAAATAACACAGAAAAAAAGCAGCATTCTGCCTGGAGGAGAAGGAATGCTGCTCACATTTACACTGCCATGGAGGAGAAGGAAGATTTCTTTGGCTGGTTGTGGGAAGGAACAAGGGCTTTCTGGGCAAAGGGATGAGCAAGATCAGAAGCTCAGAAATATGAAAGTTCAGGGCATGCTCAAGGCAAGGGATGGCATGTAGGGAGTCATGATTAGGGTGAAGAGTGATGGGGAAGTGGACAGAAATACTGGTTAGAGCTTGACTATAAAGGTCAGGCTAAAGAGTTTGAACTTTTTCCTGTAGGTAATGAGAACTGCCTTGTATGAGGAAAGAAGGTTGGGACCAAAGGTTTTAGAAGAGGAAATAACAGAATCAAGTCATATTTTGGGAAGATAACTGGAAGAAAGGTAGAGAAAGTGCCACTTAGGACCATTCTCAGCAACAAAATATTGATGCTGTTGATGATGATGATGACAATGGTAATTATGGCAATTGACAATCCAGAACATTTATAATGTATGAGGACCGTGCTAAGCTTTTCATAAGCATCATCTAATTTTATCCTCACATTAACCATATAAGTAACTATATGAAGGAGGTATTATTATTATCCCCAGTTTACTATACACGACAAACATATACAGAACAATTCAAATACTTGTCTAAGGACACAGGGAGTATGAGACTGGACCAGAACTCCAGCCAAGGTTGTTCTAACCCTAAAGCTTTTGGTCCTATTCACCCGGCTACACTGCCTTCTCACTGCAATTTCTTGCAGGTAAATTCACCTGCATTGAGGCCCGGTTCCACCTGGAGCGGCAGATGGGTTACTACCTGATTCAGATGTATATTCCCAGCCTGCTCATCGTCATCCTGTCATGGATCTCCTTCTGGATCAACATGGATGCTGCACCTGCTCGTGTGGGCCTAGGTATCACCACTGTGCTCACTATGACCACCCAGAGCTCTGGTTCTCGAGCATCACTACCCAAGGTAGGTCCCATTGCCCAAGAGCATAGAACACCTGGACAAATAAGGACAGTATCCACTTCCTTGCCCTGCCTAAAACATGGAAAGCAAAGGAGTTACTCACTACTGATTTATGTACTATACTTTGCAGGATCCTGCAGATCTTTGCAGGCTCTACACTTTTCTGATCCATCAGTCCTTCCACCGGACTCAACATTATGGTTCAATACAAGTTGCCAGACACCACATTCTGCTCCACTGTCTACCAACACTGGACACACATTCTGTTTCATTTGCTTTTAACATTCAACTTCATATTCTCCTCCATTCACTTTTAGAGCTAAGTGCAACATTCTGCTCTTTTCACCATTAATAGTAAATATCGTATGTCAGGGATCTCCAACACTAACCCCATATCCAGAGATTGGATAGAAAGATTCATAGGACTCAGCATAAAGTTGTATTCACAGCTAAGATATTTTTATTTTTTTATTTTTTGAACTAAAAAAGACCTTGATATTCCACCCTTCAAGTTGCAATTGGAACAACTAGGAGAGGGGAAGGAGTTGGAGTGGGATAAAGAACTAGGAGGGGTTCGATGGCTGGATGCCCAGTCCACTTAGTTTTTGTGCTGGAAGGACTCATCACTGGTTTCATTGAGAAGACACATATGGATGAGGGCTTCTGTCACCATAAAAGGGTCACAGTTGGTGGGGAGCGGGGCAACGGTCTTCAAAGTAATGCTTCTTCTCCTGGCCAGTGGTCCAGGGAATGCATATGTTGGGGCTACAATTGGTTACACCAGCAGAAAAGTTGTTGATGTTGGAAGTTTCATGGAATCCAGTTAGGCATCGGGCATTGTCCAGGCCTCCCTTGGGATCACAGGTGTGGATGTGGTACTGGTGCCACTTGCTTAGTTTCTCAATGGCCTCCTCAGTGTACTCCAGACCATTCTCCTCCCACACAGCCTTCATGCTAAAGTTGGTATGGCAGCCTGCACCATTCCAGTTCCCAGGAATGGGCTTAGGATCGAAGGTTGCTATCACTCCAAAGTCTTCACATACATGATGCAAAATGAACCAGGCCACCCCGAGATGATCTCTCATGCTGATTCCTTCAGAGTCTGATTTGAAATTCCCACTGGACAGGCATGACCTCAGCATTAGTCCCCACAATCTTGACTCCAACATACAAGCAGGCCTGTAATGGGCCTCCATGATGTCCCTGTCATAGGCTTTGTCTGCTCCCACACTACAATAATAGGGATGCTGGGGTCCCCAGAAGCCATTGGAAGGCCAACCAAAGGGGTGCCCATTTGTCCCCATGAGGCTATATTCCTGCTTCATGCTAAACCAGGGGTGCTGGTTGCTCACCATGTCCATTATCCATTTACAGATGTGTCTCAAATTGGTCTCTGCAGGCTTTCAGTTGTACTTGAAAACTTTACAGAACACCAGCTTGTAGGGTCCTTACTGAAAGAGTCCCAAAACATGGCAGCAGGCATGAGATACATGTCACTGTTGGAGACTTCAGACTGTAAAATACTTGAGCCATCAAAATTCCAGGCCAGGCACGGTGGCTCACACATGTAATCCCAGCACCTTGGGAAGCCAAGGCGAGTGGATCACCTGAGGTCAGGAGTTCAAGACCAGCCTGGCCAACATAATGAAACCCCATCTAATAAAAATACAAAAAATAAACTGAGTGTGGTGGCACACACCTGTAATCCCAGCTACTCAGGAAGCTGAGGCAGGAGAATCACTTGGACCCGGGAGGCGGAGGTTGCAGTGAGCCAAAACCGTGTCATTGCACTCCAGCCTGGGCAACAAGAGTAAAAACTCCGTCTTAAAAAAAAAAGAAAGAAATTCCACTCAGGCAACTCTTCCACACACTTGGGCTCACCGTCCAGGGTCTGGGTCTTGCAGTGCAGTCCTTTTCTAGTACCATGGATTCAGATATACATAGCCTGGACTTTCTCACCCTGACGCAGGGACATGTACACCTGCTTAGCACCTTTCTTTAAGTGGGAACTTGCTGAGGTGGTCCTGGTGGAAGGTGTTCTGGACGCCGAGCAGGTGGGGGGGTAAAGGTAAGCTGAGAGAGCAAGGTGAGGAGAGGAGAGGAGAGGAGCCCTCTGCCCTGCTCACATACTCCGCTCTTCTCCCATTCTCGGCTCTCCACAGCTAAGATTTATTACAGCAACATATTCAGAAGATACAGCTGGCTCATCAGGGGGAAAGAACATAGACAGAGACTACAGGAATCCATGTGCAGGCTTCCTTACTCTCACCCTCCCATGAGGGGTCACAAAGAATGCACTCTTACTCCAGCAACAACATGCAGACGTGTGTGTTATATTTCTGCCCAAAAAGTCAGAAAAACAGAAACTGTTAGCCAGGCATGGTGGTGTGTGCCTGTAATCTCAGTTACTCGGGAGGCTGAGGCAGGAGAATCACTTGAGCCAGAGAGGTGGAGGTTGCAGTGAGCTGAGATCACACCACCGCTCTCCAGGTTGGGCAACAAAGTGAGATTCTGTCTAAAAAAAAAAAAAAAAAGGAAAGACAAGACAAAGAAAAACAGAGACTGTTCTACGATTCATTTGAGCCTCAGTGTGCCATGTTTTAACTGGGAGCTGGTCACATCAGCACCCTCTGCCTAGCATGTGCCAAAATTCCAGATGCCTAAAAGGAAAGCAGATTGTTTAGCATGAACCAGATTGTTTGTACAATATAGGCACAGTGAGCCAGCCTTATCAGTTAGGGAAAGAAGGAATATATGCAAAATCTAACTTCCCAGATGCCATCCAAGAGGCAAACTTGCAAGAGGCCCTTTCTAAGATAGCCTCAGGCCTGTTTTATTAACCCTTTTCTGGACACACTTCAATTTGATTCTTGTATTTCTAGTGTTAAACACCACATTTGCTGTTAACTCCTAAACCATATTCTGCTTCATTCACTAGACACAGCATTCTGCTATTAATGTCAGATACACATTCTGCTCCATTCACCCTTATGCTAGACACAACATTCTGTTCCATTCACCTCTAACACCAGACACAGCATCCCACTTCATTCATTGCTAACACCAGCCACTATTTTTCTTCCAGTCACCCTTACAATCAGTACAGCTTTCTGTTCCCTTCACTGTCAACACTAGACCTTGCATTCTGCTTAATTCACTTTTTTTTTCCATTTATTTATTTTATTGCATTTTAGGTTTTGGGGTACATGTGAAGAACATGCAAAATTGTTGCATAGGTACACAAGTGGCAGTGTGATTTGCTGCCTTCCTCCCCATCACCTA
>NW_016107441.1:763973-822684 GCF_001604975.1 Cebus imitator | reverse complement strand
TGTGTTCTTATTGTTCAACACCCGCCTATGAGTGAGAACATGCGGTGTTTGATCTTCTGCTCTTCTGTCAGTTTGCTGAGAATGATGGTTTCCAGCACGTGCACACGAATGTTCATTGCAGCACTGTTTACAATAGCAAAGACCTGGAACCAACCCAAATGCCCATCGACAATAGACTGGATAGGGAAAATGTGGCACATATACACCATGGAATACTATGCAGCCATCAAAAACAATGAGTTTGGGTCCTTTGTAGGGGCATGGATTAATTCACTTTTTATTTTTTTGAGATGAAGTCTTACTCTGTTGCCCAAGCTGGGGGGCAGTGGTGTGATCTCAGCTCACTGCAACCTCCACCTCCCGGGTTCAAGTGATTCTCCTGCCTCAGCCTCCTGAGTAGCTGGGATTACAGGCATGTACCACCATTCCCAGCTCATTTTTGTAATTTTAGTAGAGACGGGGTTGCACTATGTTGGCCAGGCTGGTCTTGATCTCCTGACCTCATGATCCGCCCGCCTCGGCCTCCCAAAGTGCTGGGATTACTTAATTCACTTTTAACACTAAACATAATGTTTCATTTCACTTACTATTAATGCTAGACACCATATACTCCTCCATTTACCCCTAGCTGAGGTTCAACATTCTGTTCCCTTCACTATTAATCATTGATGCTTCATTCTGCTTCACTCTTTTAATGCTACGTGCTGCATTCTACCACATTCACTATTATTGTTTGAGTCACATTCTGCTCTATTCACTCAACAACACACACAATGTTCTGCTCCACTATTAAAGCCAGACACCGTATTCTGCTTCCTTTAGCCTTCTGCTAAAAACAATGTTTTGCACCATTTCCAATTAATGCTGCTTAACATTCTGTTTTGATATATAAAAGTTGAAAGAATATACAATAAACACTCTTTATCCAGATTCATATTCATACTCTTTACCCAGATTCACCAGTTATCATTTTGCCATATATACTTGCTCTATATAGGTAGACGGATGGATGAATACATAGATAGATGAGCAGGTAGGCAGGTAGGTAGGTAGATACAGTTTTTGCTGAATCAACACAGACATGACAATTCACCTCAAAATAAGGAAGGAGAATCGCATTGACATTATCACATCCTTAAAACTTAACCTTAATTCAATAATTATTGACTTAGAAATAAGTTTATTTGAAATAATTCAATAATATCATCTAATACAGAAACTTTACTTAAATTATCCCACTTTTCAAAAAGTCATCAGAAAATATGATGAGGGATCCAATCAAGACTCCAGTTTATATTGCACATGGTTGCTCTATTTTGTCTCTTAACCTAGAACAGTCTCCCAGCTGTTTTTTGTTTTTCATGACACTGACTGTTCCATTAACTTTTAATGTGAGACACAACATTCTGTTTCACTTGCCATCAGCAGTAGACACCACACTCTCCTCTACTCACCCTTACAACAAAACTTGACAATATGCTCTCTGCACCATTCACGCTAGACTTCAAATTCTGCTACATTCACTACAAATGCTTGAATCCACATTCTCTGATAACTATTAACACCTGACAACACATTCTGCTGTGTGCAATTGTAACAGCAGACAGAATGTTCTGCTTTCTTTCCCTTATGCTAGATTCAACATGCTGCTCCACTCACTATTAATAGTTGACGCCACATTTTCCTCTACTTATGGTTTACCCTAGATGCAACATTCTGCTGCACTCATGGTTAACACTAGACTCAATATTTGGTTCCATGTGTTATTAATATTCAACTTCACCTTCCCCTTCTTTCATATTTTTTATTCATTTGCCTTTTTATAAGCATTAGATTTAGTTCCTTTTAATATATTTGCAAAGTTGTACAATCCTATCTATACAACTACCTACAGACAGTATCTAATTCTAGAACATTTTCATCACCCAAAAAGAAAATCCATACTTTCCAGCAGTCACTCCTCATTCCCCACTCTCAGGAGCCTTTGATAGCCATAAATACTTAATACCTGTATAAATTTGCCTATTCTGGACATCTCATATAAATGGAATCATACAATATGTGGCCTTTTATAATTGGCTTCTTTCACTTAGTGTAATCTTTTTAAGGTTCATCCATGCTGTAGAATGCATCAGTACTTCATTCCTTTTTGTGGCTGAATAATGTTCCATGGTAAAGATATGTCGCATTTTGTTTATTCAGCAATTAGGCATTTGGTTTATTTTCACTTTACTATAAATAATGCTGCTGTGAACATCTATGTACAAGTTTTCGTGTGGACATGTTTTCAGTTCTCTAAGGTATATACCTAGAAGTGAAATTGTTGTGTCACATGTTAACTACATGCTTAACTTTTTGAGGAACTCCCAAACTGTTTTCCAAAGCAGCTACACCATTTTATGATCCCACCAGAGTTCCAATGTCTCCACACCTTCACAAACATATATTATTTTTTTTTTTTCAACTTCAGCCATCTTAGTTGGTGTAAAATAGTATCGCATTGTGGTTTTGATTTGCATTTTGCTAATGAATAATAATGCTTAGCATTGTTTCATGTGCTCATTGATCATTTCTATATCTTCTTTGGTGAAATGTCTATTAAAATCTTTTACTCACTTTTGATCTTATTATTATTGAGTTGTAATAGTTCTTTATTTATTCTGGATTTTAGAATTTTATCAGATACATGATTTGCAATATTTTCTCTCATTCTATGTGCTGTGATTTGGATTCTTGTCCCTTACAAACCTTGTATTAAAATTTAATCCCCAACATAGGAGATGGGTCCTAATAGAGGTGTTTGGGTCATAGGATTCCTCATGAATAGATTAATGCCCTCTCTCAGGGGTGAGCTCTCACTCTATTCATTGTTAAAAAGAGCCTGGCCACAGGTAATATACCTATGTAACAATCCTGCATGTCCTGCACATGTATCCCAAAATTTATTTAAGAATAAAATTTTAAAAAACAATTTTACAAAAACAGCCTGGCATCTCCCACCACTTCCTCTCTCACCATGTGATCTCTGCACATGCTGGCTCCCCTTCACTTTCTACCATGAGTGGAAGCAACCTGAGGCCCTCACCAGATGCCCAATCTTGAACTTCTCCAGACATCAGAATTGTGAGCCAAATAAACCGTTTTTTCTTTATAAGTTACCCCATCTTAGATATTCTTTTGAAGTAACACAAAATGGACTAAGATGCTATGGGTTTTCTTTTCACTTGATTGATAGTATCATTTATGTACAAAAGCTTTTAATTTTGATAAAGTCTAATTTATCTATATTTTTCTTTTGTTGGTTATGCTTTTGGCCTTTTTTTCTTTTTATTATTATTTTTTTTTTTGAGATGCAGTATTGTTCTGTTGCCCAGGCTGGTGCAGTGGTATGATCTTGGCTTACTGCAACCTCTCCTTCCTGGGTGCAAGCAATCTCCAGCCTTAGCCTCCTGAGTAGCTGGGATTATAGGTGTATACCACCAGACCTGGCTAATTTTTGTATTTTCAGTAGAGAAGGGGTTTCACCATGTTGGCCAGGCCGGTCTCCAGCTCCTGACCTCTAGCGATCTGTCTTGGCCTCCCAAAGTGCTGGGATTACAGGCATGAGCCACTGTTCGTGGTCTTGATGTCACTTTTTAGAAAATATTGCCTAATCCAAGGGTCATGAAGATTCACACCTATATTTTCTTCTAAGAATTTCACAGCTTAGTTCTTGTGTTTAGGTCTTTGGCACATTTAGATTTATTTCTGTATGTGATGTGAGGGAAGAGGTCAAACTTCATCTTTTTTTTTTGTTTTTTTTGGTTTTTTTTGAGAGAGTCTCACTCTGTCACTCAGGCTAGAGTGCAGTGGCACACTCTCAACTCACTGCAACCTCCACCTCCTGGGTTCAAGTGATTCTCCTGCCTCAGCCTCATGAGTAGCTGGGAATACAGGCATGCACCACCACGCCAGGCTAATTTTTGTATTTTTAGTAGAGATGGGGTTTCACCACGTTTGCCAGGCTGGTCTCGAACTCCTGACCCCATGTGATTCACCTGCCTCAGCCTCCCAAAGTGCTAGAGTTACAGGTGTGAGCCACTGCACCCAGTCCAACTTCATTCTTTCACGTGTGAATATCCCAGCACCATTTGTTGAGAAGAGTATTGTTTCCCCTGTTGTATTGACACCCATGTCAAAAAAATCAACTGACCCATAAATAGATTGGCTTACTTCTGGACTCTCGATTCTACTCCATTGAATCTATATGCTGATCCTTTTGTCAGTACCACACTGTTTTGGTAACTGTAGCTTTGGAGTAAGCTTTAAAATCTGGAAGTGTGAGTCCTCCAACTTTTTCAAGATTGTTTTGGCTACTCTCTGTCTTTTGCGTTTGCATACAAACACAAATATAAATTTTAGAATCAGCTTGTCAAGTTTTGAAACAAAAATAATAGCTGGGTTTTAATAAAGAATGCATTGAATCCGTAGATGAATTAGGGTAGTATTGCCATCTTAACAATATTATGTATTCCAATCCATCAACATGGGATTTCTTCCCATTTATCTAGGTCATCTTTAATTTTTTTCAACAAAGATTTCTAGTTTTTGTGTACAAGTCTTGTACTTACAACAGGTATTGTTCAGGTATTATATTCTTTTATGCTATATAAATTGAATTTTTTTAAGTTTAATTTTTAAATTATTCATTCTAGCCTATAGAAATACAATTGATTTTTGTATGTTCATCTTGTATCCAATAACTTTGCTGAATTCATTTATTAACGCTAAGTCTTTTATACAGCCTTAGGATTTTCTTTGTACATGACCATGTGATCTACAAATAGAGATAGCTTTACTTTTTCCTTTCTCACCAAGATGCCATTTATTTCTCTTTCTCACTAATTTCCCTGGCTAGATCTTCCAATACAATGAAGAATAAGAACAGATATTCCTGTCTCATTCCTGATCTTACAGAGAAAGCTTTCAGTTTTTCACTATTAAACATGAAGTTAGCCATGGGTTTTACATAGATGCCCTTTACAGTTTGAGGAAGTTTTCAATTCTTAATTTGCTGAGTATTTTTACCATGAAAGGGGTCAAATTGTGTCAAATCCTGTTTCTGCATCTATTTCAAGGATTGTGTGATCTTTTTCCTTTATTTTATTCATATGGTGACTGATTGATTTGTGTGTACTCAACTAACATTGCATTCCTGAGATACATCCCACTACTCATGATGTATAATTCTTGTCTATATATCACCAGATTTGGTTTGCTAGTGTTTTCTTGAGAATTTTTTTGTCTGTATGCAGAAGAGATATTGATATGTAGTTTTCTTTATTGTGATGTCTTTGGTTTTGTTATTAGGGTAATACTGGCTTCTTAGAATGAATTGGGAAATGTTCTATCCAATTCCACTTCTCTGAGAGAATGTAAGAAAGATTTGTCTTAATTCTTTAAATGTTTGGTAGAATTCGTGAAGGAAGCCATCTGGACTTTTTTATTTTATTTTCTTTTGGATTACTAATTCAATCTCCTTACATGTTATGTGTGTATTCAAGATTTTGGTTTAGTGGGGTTTTTTTGTTTTTGTTTTTGTTTTGTTTTTTTTGTTTTTTTTTTTTTTTNTTGAGGTGGAGTTTCACTCGACTGGAGTGCAGTGGCACAATCTCAGCTCACTGTAACCTCTGCCTCCTGGGTTCAAGTGATTCTCCTGCCTCAGCTGCCCAAGTACCCAGGATTACAGGTGCATACCACCACACCCAGCTAATTTTTGTATTTTTAGTAGAGACAGGGTTTCACCATGTTGGCCAGGCTGGTCTTGAACTGCTGACCTCAACTGATCCACCCACCTCTGCCTCCCCAAAGTACTGGGATTACAGGTGTAAGCCACCATGCCCAGCCTCCATTTCTTTTCGAGTTAGTATCTTTTTAGGAATTTGTCCACTTCATTTAGGTTATCTAATTTATTGGCATACAGTTGTTCAAACTATTCCCTAATAACCCATTTTATTTCTGTAAAGTCAATGGAAATGCCCCCTCTTTCACTCTTTATTTTAGAAATTTGATTCTTTCCTCATTTTCTCTTGAACAGTAGAGTTAGCAGTTATTCAATTTTGCTTATCTTTTCAAAGAATTACCTTTAGGTTTATTGGTTTTCTCTATTATTTTTCCAATATTTTACTTACTACTATTCTAATGTTTATTATTTTCTTCCTTCTGCTTACTTTGACTTTAGTTTGCCCTCTTAGTTTCTTAAGTTACAAAGTTAGGTTATTAATTTGTGAGTGTTCTTTTTAATACAGGTGTTTACAGCTATACACTTCCCTCTAAAAATTATTTTAGCTCATCTCATTAGTTTTAGTATATTGTGTTTTTGTAATTCAACTCAGAGTATTCCTTAATTAATCTTTTATTTATTCTTTGATGCATTATTTTTGTGAGTTTTCCAACTTTCTTTTGGTTATTAATTTTTAATATTCCGTTGAAATCAGAAAACATATTTTGTATGATTTCAACTATTTTAAGTTTGTTGAGACTTGTTTTATGCATAAGAATACTCCATGTGGACTTCAGAAGAATGTATATTCTTCTGTTGTTGAGTGGAGTGTTCTATAGGTATTTTTTAGGTCTAGTTGGTTTACAGTGTCATTCAAAGTTTTCATTTCCTTGGCAATCTTCTAATTGTTCTATTCATTATTGAAAGCAGGGTTTTGAAGACTCCAAGTATTATTGTTGAATTATCTATCACTTCAATTTAGGCAGTTTTGCTTCATGTATTTTGGGGCCCTGTTGTTAGGTGTGTAGATGTTTATAGTTGTTCTATTTCTGATGGATTGACTCTTCTATTATAAAATGCTCTTCATCTTTTGATAACATTTTTTTTCTTAAATACTGCGTTTGAGTGTATGTGTTTGTGGGTGTGGTGTGCATGTGTGTTTGATATAATCACTTACAAGTCTCTTTTGGTTACCGTTTACATGGTATTTCTTTTTCCATTCTTCTACTTTTATTCTAGTTGTGTCTTTGAATCAAAAGTGTGTCTTTCATAGACAGTATGTAGTTGCATGTTATTTTTTAATCCTGTCTGACAATCTCTAATTTCCAATTGGTTTGTTTAGTCTATTTCCACTTAATTTATGTGATAAAAATTACAATTGGTATAATTTATATCTACCGTTGTGTTGTTTTATATATATATATATATATATATGTCTTATTTTTTGTGTCTTTGTTCCTCCATTACTGCCTTTTTTGCATTAAATATGTATTTTTGTCAGTACAATTGTTCATGCCTATAACCCCAGCACTTTGAGAGGCTGAGGCAGGTAGGTTGCTTGAGCTCAGGAGTTCAAGACCAGCTTGGGCAACATGGTAAAAACCCATCTTTACAAAAAATAATTTTTAAAAATTAGCTGGGTGGGATGGCACACAGCTGTAGTTGTAGCTACTTGCGAGGCTGAAGTGGGAGGATAGCTTGAACCTTGGAGATTGAGGCTGCACTAAGCCATGGTTGCAACACTGCACTCCAGCCTGGGTGACAAAGTGAGACCCTGTCTAAAAAAAAAAAAATAAAAGTATTTTCTAGTGTGTCATCTTAATTCCCTGGTCATTTCTTTTATTATTTATTTTAGTTTTTTTTTTTTTTTTTTTTTTTTTTTTTTTTTTTTTTTTTTTTTTTTTTTTTTTTTTTCAAGATTGCCCTGGGGATTACAATTCCATCTTATTTTAGAAACATCTAATTCAGATTATTAATACTAACTTAATTACAACAGTGTCTTAGTTTACTTGGACTGTAAAACAAATGCTACAAATTTGGTGGTTTAAACAATAAAAAATTATTTTTCATAGTTCTGAAACCTGGAAGGTCCAAGATCAAGGTGGCAGCTTATTCAGTTGCTAGTGAGGGTTCTCTTTCTGGCCTCCAGATGACTACTTTCTTGCTTTGTCCTAACACGGTAAAGAAAGAGTTTTGGTATCTCTTCCTCCCTAATTCCTATTTAATTAAGGCCCCACCTCTAAGATCTCATTTAACCTTTATCACCTCCTCATAAGCCCTATCTCCAAATACAGTCATATTGGCAGTTAGAACTTCAACATATGAATTTTAGGGTCACATAAAAATAAAATTGTTGCTCATATATAGCCAATTACTTCCCCCTTCCCTTGCACTGCTATTATCATACAAATTACATTCTTCATTATGTATTCATTAATACAGGTTTGTAATCATTGCTTTACTCAGTTGTCTTTTAAATCGGATAGGAGAAAAAAGTTATAAACAAAACCACATTTATTATATTGTCTTGTATATTTACTTATGCAGTAATCTTAACTAATACTCCTTATTTCACCGTATGAATTTCAGATATTGACTAGCATCCTTTTATTTCAGCCTGAAGGACTTCCTTTAGTATTTCTTGTAGGACAGATCTGCTAGTTGAAAAGTCTCTCAGCTTTTCTTTACCTAAATATTACTTTTTACTTTTGAGGGATACAGAATTCTTGACAAAAATTGAATATCTTTTCCTTTCAGCACTTTGAAAATGTCATCCCACTGTCTTCTGTACCCCATGGTGTGAATGAGAATACAACTGTTAATCTTATCAAGAATCCCTTGTACAAGAGGAGTTGCTTCTCTTTTGCTGTTTTAAGATTCTGCCTTTGCAGGAGAATTGCTTAAACTGGGAGGTGGAGGTTGCAGTGAGCAAAGATCTAACCATTGTACTCTAGCCTGGGTGACAGAGTGAGACTCCAAATTTAAAAAGAAAAAAAAAAAAAGATTCTGCCTTTGTCTTCTGACAGTTTGATTAGGATGTGTCTAGGTGTGAATCCCTTTAAGTTTATCTTACTTGGAGTTCCCTGAGCTTCTTAGATATATAGATTGCTGTTTTTCATCAAATATGATAAGATTTCAGGCATTATCTTTTCAAATATTCTTTCTCTTTCTGTCTCCACTGGAGATTCCCATTAAACATTAGGTTGGTGCATTTCATGGTTCCCCACAGGTTTCTGAGGCTGTTTACTTGTCTTCATTCTGTTCCTCAGATCATATAATCTCTGATAATATGATCTGATAATATGATAATTCACTGATTTTTCTTCAAGTTTCCTGATTCTTCTGTCTTCTTAAATACTGTTGATTCCATCTAGTAAAGTTTTCATTTCAGCTATTTTACTTTTCAACTCCAGAATTTCTATTTGGTTTTTATTTGCCATTTCTTTCTTTGAAATGGAGACTTGCTCCATTGCCCAGGCTGGAGTACAGCGGTACATCTCAGCTCACTGCAACCTCTGCCTCCTGTCTTCAGGTGATTCTTCAATCTCAGCCTTCTGAGTAGCTGGGATTACAGGCATGCACCACCACATCCAGCTAATTTTTGTACTTTTAGTACAGACGGGGTTTCACCATGTTGGCCAGGCTGGTCTCAAACTCCTGACCTCAGGTGATCCACCCACCTCAGTCTCCCAAAATGCAGGGATTACAGGCTATTATTTCTTTTTATTAATATGCTGTATTTGAAGAGACACTGCTCTCATATTTTCCTTTAGCTGTTTAGACATAGTTTCCTTTAGTTTTTTGAACATACTTAAAATTACTGATTAAAGTCTTTATTAATTTCAGCATCTGGGCTTCCTCAGGGGAAGCTGCTTTTGACTACTTTTCTCCCTATGTAGGTATGAGCCATTATTTTCTCTTTCTTTGCATGTCTTAGATTTTTATGTTAAAATTAGACATTTTAAGTTCTGGGATACATGTGCAGAACGTGCAGGTTTGTTACATAGGTATACATGTGCCATGGGGGTTTGCTGCACCCATCAACCCGACATCTACATTAGGTATTTCTCCTAATGCCATCCCTCCCCTAGTTACCCACCTCCCAACAGGCCCCAGTGTCTGATGTTCACCTCCCTGTATCCATGGGTTCTCATTGTTCAACTCCCACTTATGAGTGAGAACAGGCAGTGTTTGGTTTTCTGTTCTTGTGTTAGTTTGCTGAGAATGATGGTTTCTAGCTTCATCCATGTCCCTGCAAAAGACATGAAATCATCCTTTTTGATGGCTTCATAGTATTCCATGGTGTATATGTGACACATTTTCTTTATCCAGTCTATCATTGATGGGCTTTTGGGTTGGTTCCAAGTCTTTGTTATTACTAACACTTCTGCAATAAATATATGTGTGCATGTGTCTTTACAACAGAATGATTTATACTCCTTTGGGTATATACTCAGTAATGGGACTGCTGGGTCAAATGGAATATCTGGTTCTAGATCCTTGAGGAATCGCCACATTGTCTTCCACAATGGTTAAACTAATTTATACTATCACCAACAGTGTAAAAGCATTTCTATTTCTCCACATTCTCTCCAGCATCTGTTGTTTCCTGACTTTTTAATGATCACCATTCTAACTGGCGTGAGATGGTATCTCACTGTGGTTTGGATTTGCATTTCTCTAATGACCAGTGATGATGAGCTTTCTTTCATATATTTGTTGGCCACATAAATGTCTTCTTTTGAGAAGTGTCTGTACATACCCTTCACCGAGTTTTTGATGGTGTTGTGGGGGTTTTGTAAATTTGTTTAAGTTCTTTGTAGATTCTGGATATTAGCCCTTTGTTAGATGGATAAACTGCAAAAAAAATCTCCTATTCTGTAGGTTATCTATTTACTGATGGTAATTTATTTTGCTGTGCAGAAGCTCTTTAGTTTAATTAGATCCCATTTGTCAATTTTGGCTTTTGTTGCCATTGCTTTTGGTGTTTTTGTCATGAAGTCTTTGCCCATGCTTACGTCCTGAATGGTATTGACTAGGTTTTCTTCTTTGGTTTTTATGGTTTTAGGTCCTACATTTAAGTCTTTTTTATTATGTTTTTTTGGAGACAGAGTCTTGCTGTGTCACCAGGCGCCAGGCTGGAGTACAGTGGCGTGATCTCAGCTCACTGCAACCTCTGCCTCCCAGGTTCAAGCAATTCTCCTGCCTCAGCCTCCCGAGTAGCTGGGACTGCAGGCATATGCCACCACACCCAGCTAGTTTTTGTATTTTTAGTAGAGACGGGGTTTCACCATGTTGGCCAGGATGGTCTCGATCTCTTGACCTTGTGATCCGCCCACCTTGGCCTCCCAAAGTGCTGGGACTACAGGCATGAGCCACTGTGCCTGGCCACATTTAAGTCTTTAATCCACCTTGAGTTAATTTTTTTATAAGCTGTAAGGAAGGGGTCTAGTTTCAGTTTTCTGCATATGGCTAGCCAGTTTTCCCAACACCATTTATTAAATAGAGGATTCTTTCCCCTTTGCTTGTTTTTGTCAGGTTTGTCAAAGATGGCTACAGATGTGTGGTGTTACTTCTGAAGCCTCTGTTCTGTTCCATTGGTCTACATATCTGTTTTGGTGCCAATACCATGCTATTTAGGTTACTGTAGCTGTGTAGTACAGTTTGAAGTCAGGTAGCATGATGCCTCCAGCTTTGTTCTTTTTGCTTAAAATTTTCTTGGCTATGCAGACTCCATTTTGGTTTCATATGAAATTTAAAGTAGTTTTTTCTAATTCTGTGAAGAAAGTCAATGGTAGCTTGATGTGGATAGCATTGAATCTATAAATTCCTTTGGGCAGTATGGCCATTTTCACAATATCGATTCTTCTTTTCCATGAGCATGGAATGATTTTCCATTTGTTTGTGTCTCTCTTATTTCCTTAAGCAGTAGTTTGTAGTTTTCCTTGAAGAGATCCTTCACATCCCTTGTAAGTTGTATTCCTAGGTATTTTATTCTCTTTGTAGTGATTGTGAATGGGAGTTCACTCATGATTTGGTTGTTTGTCTATTATTGGCATATAAGAATTCTTGTGATTTTTGCACATTGATTTTGTATCCTGAGACTTTGCTGAAGTTGCTTATCATCTTAAGGATATTTTGGGCATAGACGATGGGGTTTTCCAAATATACAATCACGTCATCTGCAAACAGAGACAAGCTGACTTCCTCTCTTCCTATTTGAATATACTTTATTTATTTCTCTTGCCTGATTTCCCTGGCTAAAACTTCCAATACTACATTGAATAGGAGTAGTGAGAAAGGGCATCCTTGTCTTTTGCCAGTTTTCAAAGGGAATGCTTCCAGCTTTTGCCCATTCATTATGATATTGGCTGTGGGTTTGTCATAAATAGCTCTTATTATTTTGAGATACGTTCCATCAATATCAAGCATGAATGGGTGTTTAATTTTATTGAAGAACTTTTCTGCATCTATTGAGATAATCATGTGGTTTTTGTCATTGGTTCTGTTTATATGATAGATTATATTTACTGATTTATATATATTGAACCAGCCTTGCATCCCAGAGAGGAAACCAACTTGATCATGGTGGATAAGCTTTTTGATGTGCTGTTGGATTTGTCTGCCAGCATTTTATTGAGGATTTTCACATCAGTGTTCATCAGGGATATTGACCTGAAATTATCTGTTTTTGTTGTGTCTCTGCCAGGATTTGGTATCAGGATGATGCTGGCCTCATAAAATGAGTTAGGGCAGAGTCCCTCTTTTTCTATTGTTTGGAATAGTTTCAGAAGGAATGGTACCAGCTCTTCTTTGTAGCTCTGGTAGAATTCAGCGGTGAATCTATCTGGTCCTGGGATATTTTTAGTTGGTAGGTTATTAACAAGTGCCTCAATTTCAGAACTTGTTACTGGTCTATTCAGGGATTCAAGTTCATCCTGGTTTAGTCTTGGGAGGGTGTATATGTCCAGGAATTTGTCTATTTCTTCTAGATGTTCTAGTTTATTTGCATAGAGGTGTTTATAGTATTCTCTGATGGTAGTTTGTATTTCTCTGGGATCAGCGGTGATATCCCCTTTATGGTTTTTTATTGTGTCTATTTCATTTTTCCCTCTTTTTCTTGTTGATTAGCCTGGCTAGAATGGCTAGAAGTCTATTTTGTTCTTTCTTTCTTTTTCTTTTGTTTTTGTTTTTGTTTTTGTTTTGCTCGTTGTCCAGGCTGGAGTGCAATCGATGCTTTTGGCTCACTGCAACCTCTGCCTCCTGGGTTCAAGTGATTCTCCTGTCTCAACCTCCTGAGTAGCCGAGATTACAGGTGCCTGCGACCAGCTAATTTCTTGTATTTTTAGTAGAGACAGTGTTTCACTATGTTGGCCAGACTGGTCTCGAACCCCTGATCTCAGGCGATCCACCTGCCTCAGCCTCTCAAAGTGCTGGGATTACAGGCATGAGCCACCGTGCCCACCCCTAATCTTTTCAAAAAATCAGCTTCTGGATTCATTGGTTTTTTTTTTTTTTGAAGGTTTTTTTGTGTTTCTATCTCCTTCAGTTCTGCTCTGATCTTAGTTATTTCTTGTCTTCTGCTAGCTTTTAGATGTGTTTGCTCTTGCTTCTCTAGTTCTTTTAATTGTGGTGTTAGAGTGTCAACTTTATCTCTTTCCTGCTTTCTCCTGTGGTCATTTAGTGCTATAAATTTCCCTCTAAACACTGCTTTCACTATGTCCCAGAGATTCTGGTGCATTGTGTCATTGTTCTTATTTGTTTCAAATAACTTATTTATTTCTGCCTTAATTTCGTTATTTACCCATTAGTCATTCCAGAGCAGGTTGTTCAGTTTCCATGTAGTTGTGTGGTTTTGAGTGAGTTTCTTAATTCTGAGTTCCAATTTGATTGCACTGTGAGCTGAGAGACTGTTAGGATTTCCATTTGCTGAGGAGTGTTTTACTTCCAATTATGTGGTCAGTGTGGTGCTGAGAAGAATGCATATTCTGCTGATTTAGGATGGAGAGTTCTGTAGATGTCTATCAGGTCTGAGTGGTCCAGAGCTAAGTTCGAGTCCTGAATATCTTATTAATCTTCTGTCTCATTGATCTGTCTAATATTGACAGTACTGTGTTAAAGCCTCCCACTATTAACTTTGGGGGAGTCTAAGTTTCTTTGTATGTCTCTAAGAACTTGCTCTGTGAATCTGGGTGCTCCTGTATTGGGTGCATATATATTTAGGATAGTAAGCTCTTCTTGTTGCATTGATCCATTTACCATTATGTAATGCCCTTCTTTGTCTTTTTTTATCTTTGTTGGTTTAAAGTCTCTTTTATCAGAGGTTAAGATTGCAACCCTGCTTTTCTTTGCTTTTCATTTGCTTGGTAAATATTCCTTCATCCCTTTATTTTGATTCAATGTGTGCCTTTGCACATTACATGGGTCTCCAGAATATAGCACGCCAATGGGTCTTGACTCCTTATCCAATTTGCCAGTCTGTGTCTTTTAATTGGGGCATTTAGCCCGTTTACATTTAAGATTAATTTTGTTATGTGTGAATCTGATCCTGTCATTATGATACTATCTGGTTATTTTTCCTGTTAGTTGATGCAGTTTCTTCATATTGCTAATGGTCTTTACAATTTGGTATGTTTCTGCAGTGGCTGGTACTGGTTTTTCCTTTCCATGTTTAGTGCTTCCTTCAAGAGCTCTTGTAAGGCAGACCTGGTGGTGACAAAATCACGCAGCGTTTCCTTGTCTGTAAAGGATTTTGTTTCTCCTTTGCTTATGAAGCTTAGTTTGGCTGGATATGAAATTCTGGGTTGAAAATTCTTTTCTTTAAGAATGTTGAATATTGGCCCCAATCTCTTCTGGCTTGTAGGGTTTCTGCAGAGAAATCCGCTGTGAGTCTGATGGGCTTCCCTTTGGGGGTAACCTGACCTTTCTCTCTGGCTGCCCTCAACATTTTTTTTCCTTCATTTCAACCTTGGTGAATCTGACGATTATGTGTCTTGGGATTGCTCTTCTCAAGGAGTATCTTTGTGGTGTTTTCTGTATTTCCTGAATTTGAATGTTGGCCTGTCTTGCCAGGTTGGGGAAGTTCTCCTCGATAATATTCTGAAGAGTGTTTTCCAACTTGGTTCCATTATCCCCATCACTTTCAGGTACCCCAGTCAAATGTAGTCCTATATTCACATAGTCTGATATTTCTTGGGGGCTTTGTTCATTCCTTTTCATTCTTTTTTCTCTAATCTTGTCTTTATGCTTTATTAAGTTGATCTTCAATCTCTGATATCCTTTCTTCCACTTGATAGATTCGGCTATTGATACTTGTGTATGCTTCACAAAGTTCTTGTGCTGTCCTCAGTTCCATCAGGTCATTTATGTTCTTCTCTAAACTGGATATTCTAGTTAGCAATTCCTCTAACCTTTTTTCAAGGTTCTTTGGTTCCTTGCCTTGGATTAGAACATGCTCCTTTGGCTTGAAGGAGTTTGTTATTACCCACCTTCTGGCCTATTTCTGTCAATCTCTCAAACTCATTCTCTGTCCAGTTTTGTTCCCTTGCTGGCAAGAAGCTGTGATCCTTTGAAGGAGAAGCAGCATTCTGGTTTTTGGAATTTTCAGCCTTTTTGTGCTGGTTTTTCTTCATCTTCGTGGATTTATCTACCTTTAGTCTTGGATGCTGGTGACCTTCGGATGGGGTTTCTGTGGGGATGTCCTTTTTGTTGATGTTGACGCTATTCCTTTCTGTTTGTTAGTTTTCCTTCTAACAGGCCCCTCTGCTGCAGGTCTGCTGGAGTTTGCTGGTCCACTTCAGACCCTGTTTGCCTGGGTGTCACCAGCAGAGGCTGCAGAACAGCAAAGATTGCTGCCTGTTTCTTCCTCTGAAAGCTTCGTCCCAGAGAAGCACTCGCCAGATGCCAGCCAGAGCTCTCCTCTATGAGGTGTCTTTCAACCCCTGCTGGGAGGTGTCTCCCAGTCAAGAGGTACAGGGGTCATGGACCCACTTGAGGAGGCAGTTGGTCCCTTAGCAGAGATCAAGTGCTATGTTGGGAAATCCACTGCTCTCTTCAGAGCTGGCAGGCAGGAGCGTTTAAGTCTGCTGAAGCTGTGCCCACAGCTGCCCCTTTCCCCAGGTGCTCTGTCCCAGGGAGATGGGAGTTTTATCTATAAGTCCCTGACTGGGGCTGCAGCCTTTCTTTCAGAGATGCCCTGAAAGAATAGAAATCTAGAAAGGCTATCTGGCTACAGTGGCTTTGCAGAGCTGCAATGGACTCCACCCAGTTTGAACTTCCCATTGGCTTTGTTTACACTGTTTCTGAACTAATTCTGTAAAGTCTGTATTATTTGTTTTGTGGGACCACTGAAATCTCTGGCCAGTTAGGTTGGTAGACAGCTAAACATCAGACAAAGGTTTCTTAAATGCCTGAAAGCTATAAGTCTCCTAGCCTTTCCCAAGGGGCTCTGTGTGTACGTTAAGACCTACCTTCAACATTCTGCCAGGCAGTTTACAACTTTGACTTAGGCTCAGGCTTCACTTCCTGCTTGCTCAGACTATCAAGGTAGCCAAAGATGAGAGCTTAGGGCCATCTCAGGTCTTTCCAGGAATACACACAGCTCTAAGCTTGCACAGAGTTTCCCAAGAATATGTCAGAGCTTTCCAAAGTCTGGAAAAAACAAACATCTCATTACCCAGCTTTTCCCTTTCAGCTTTTTGATTAACCTATTATTTTGCCCCAACTGCCTCAGGTAGTAATCACTATTGATTGCTTTTGATTAATGCCCTCAAAGAAAAAGCTGTTCACACGGGGCCAGCTCCAAATCAGGTCAAATAAAGATAGCCTTGAGAGTGGCATCTTTGTGTGAAATATGAAATACGTCAAATGATGATAACTCTCTGGGTATGGGACTTTGAAGAAGCTCCAGCTCTGTTCTGCTCCATCCAATGGCTGCCAGACAGCTAGTTTTCATGTGCATACAGGCTGTTGGTTTTCAAGGCTGTTGGTTTTCATGGAGCTAAGTAGATTAGGATAGGAATAGGGCAACACACCACAAAGCTCCAAGGGAAATGAAATACATGTCCATGCAGAAACTTGTACATGCATGTTTATAACAGTGTTACTCACAGTAGCTAAAAGGTAGAAAACTTAAATATCCATTAACTGATTCATGGATAAACAACATGTTGTATATCCATAAAACAGAGTATTATTCAGCCATAAAAAGGAATGAAATACTGACACGTTACAATGAATGAACCTTGAAAATATTATGCTAAGTGAAAGAAGCCAATCATAAAAGGCCACATATTACATTACTTCATTCATATAAAATATAGATTAGTGGTTGTTTATGGCTGGGGGAATAGAGAGGTGATGGCTAAAAGGTAACAGATTTCTTTTTGAGGTAACGAAAACGTTCTAAAATTGACTGATGATGATGGTTGCACATATGTGTGAATATTCTAAAAACCATTAAACTCTTTTGTTTAATGATTTAAACACTTCAAATGTGTGAATTGTATATGTTAAATGTGTGAATTGCATAGTATGTGAATTATATCTCAATAACCCTTCTAAACAATGCCACAAAGCTTGCTGTTCTGATTAAGATTCAGCTTATTTTGTCGAATAAATGTTCACAGGACTGCTATAAGCCTTTGGTAATTAGCAGAGTTCTGAAAAGTTGGCACTGACAATTTTTTTCCAGTGTTCTCATTAATTTTATGGAGGAATTTTCAGAAGTCCTTATGGTGTCATTTTAGCTGACATCCTCCATTCACTTTTAATGCTCAGTACAACAGTTTGCTCCTGTCACCCTTAAACAAAACACAGTATTCTGTTCTAAGTGATAATGCTAAATATACCATTGTCCTCTCTTTAGTACTCTCGTAGGTACCATAATCTATTTACCTCAAATATTCTTTCCAGTCTGTTTGATGCATCTCTCTTCTGTTTTCCTCTGTACCTCTAGCCTAATATCCCAGCTGAGGAGCAGAGAGCAGTGGGTGATGGGGGGGAATTACTGAAGAGCAGAAAACATCCCACCATGTTCAATATTTTATACTCCTCTGCTCTCACTTCCCTGTGTTTCTCCTCCAACCCCACTCTAGGTGTCCTATGTGAAAGCCATTGACATTTGGATGGCAGTTTGCCTGCTCTTTGTGTTCTCAGCCCTACTAGAATATGCTGCCGTTAACTTTGTGTCTCGGCAACATAAAGAGCTGCTCCGATTCAGGAGGAAGCGGAGACATCACAAGGTAGGCCTTTGGGTCACTGCCTAAGGAGGGACAGCTGGTAGTAAACAAAAGAGTTCTAAGCAGTCTTGCCTTGTGTTATTTGTTTCAATGGTCCATCTTTCTCAATGTAAAAGGCAGGTTAGAAATAGGAACTAAAGACCTAGAGGTCTCAGCTTTCCTCCCATAAGTAATGCCCTAGTTGGGTCTATAGGCGGTCACTCTTCCAATTGCAACAGTAACACTACAGAAATTATCAAGTTATACCTACAGGCAGAATTAATGGGCTAAATGCTGATGGGGTCAAGAAAATAACTAACTATAAACCTAAAATAACTAACTATAAACCATTGGCTTTTTTCTGCAAGCCTGCATGGTTTTAATAGGCTTGATTCCAGAAGACAATTGCACACGAAAGGTGAGATCTTAAAGTAGAATGCCCAGGTTCAGACTTTGCTTCCTGCTCCAGGATAGAGGCAACAAGCAAGATCCTCCACCAGAGTGGGTTCTCTCACCATATGAGGGATCGAATAAAGGAATATTTGACAGGGCACCTCTGGAAAGTAACCAACTTCTGTTTACTCAGAGGTCATGCACTGACCAAAGAATACCACTGGGGAGTGTGTAGCCTGCTGGAGCAAACTGCTCCATACCCTGGGTCCCTAGCCAGTTCCCCAGAAGACCACTGTCCTGGGGATCAGAGTCTGCTTTCCTCTGCAGTCTCATTTTCACATCAATTTCCTTTTTGCTCTCTGAACTCCAACCACCCTGGCTTTTTTCTTAGTTCTTCAAATATACACACAGGACTTTAGATATCTTGTTCTCTTTCCCTGTCCTGTTCTTTCAATGCACTGTGTGTGCTATGTTCTAATTGAACTTAATTTCTAACCTTGTAAAAATGTATCCTGATTTCAGCCGGGCATGGTGACTCATGCTTGTAATCCCAGCACTTTGGGAGGCCAAGGTGAATGGATTGCCTGACGTCAGGAGTTTCAGACCAGCCTGGCTAACCTAGTGAAGCCCCATCTCTACTAAAAATACAAAAATTAGCAAGGCATAGTTGTGGGCACCTGTGATCCCAGCTACTAGGGAGGCTGAGGCAGGAGGATTGCTTGAACCCTGGAGGCGGAGGTTGCAGTGAGCTGAGATCACACACTACTGCACTTCACCCTTGGCAATAGAGTGAGACTCTCTCTCAAAAAAAAAAAAAAAAAAAATGTATCCTGATTTAAAAGCATAAATTCAATGATGTGATTTTTTAAAAGTCTATCTCTTCTACCAAATTGCAAGCTCCATAAAAGCAGAGACCATGTTTATTTTTGCTCAGTGCTAGATCCCTGGTGCCTAACACAAGGCCTAACATAAAGGGAGCATGCAATAAGTATTTGTTAAACAGATGAACAAAGGGATAAACAAATGATTAGGTTGGTGCAAAAATAACTGCAGTTTTTGCCATTAAAAGTAATAAAGAAGCAGCATCCAGACAGAGTCTGAAGTTCTTCTAGTGACAGATTAGGGCAACGAGGGACACACTAGGACCTGTCATAGTGTTGCAGGCCACAGCACATACCTGCAATGTCAGATGCTACAAGCTTTAGACTGATCTATTTAAAATAACTGTTTATTAATCAGTAAATTACAAAAACAAAACAAAATAGTTGTCTGCAAGCTGCAATGTGCTGTAACAAAAGACCCTGTCTCTTTAGTCCTCTTTACTATGAGACTTCAAGATAGTCTATTCTTGGGTCCAGGTTCTTCATGTGCAAACTGTGTATAAAGGGAAACTGGTGAGAATTAAATCAGTGGATGCCAAAGCAGCTTTTTGTTCCTACCATGCAAGTGCCAAGTATTAAAATGATTACATATACACAAACTTCTATCAGTGTTTTTCTTAAACATCAGCAATCTGATTCAATTAACTTCTGGCAGTTTACCATAGGGAGGAGGCAGACATGCCAAGACAGAAGATGTCCATGGGAATTAAGATATCACCATCCTTCTAAATCTGCATTGAAGGAGAAAATTGTCTTGGGTTCAGAAAGCCAGATAGAATTTTTTAAATGACCCCTAGTTTTAGCTACTCTATATTGTCCATTGAATACCTAGCCTCTGATTCTTAAAAAGAAAAAAAGAAAGTCTAATTAAGAAACTGGAATGATGGCTTTTACCTGTAATCCCAACTACTAGGAAGGCTGAGGTGACAGGATTGCTTTAGCCCAGGAGTTCCAGACCAATATGGGCAACATAGTAAGACTTTGTCTCAAAAAAAAAAAGAAAGAAACTGAAAATGACCAAACATAACTATATCTAGAATTTGTTTTTATTTTTCCTTTTTTCCCCCATAGACTAGCTGCTTTTTGTAATTTCGTTTGCTAGAGACATTTGTTAAAAACATTAATTTGAAAAGACCATGTCCAAGATATTTTACTATCACTAGGCCTTTTGATTGGACACTGCACAGCTCCACTAGATATTGTATAGACTAAAATGGGAATGGAGCCTCCTGAAGATACGTAGTATGGTGGCCTATGGTACTTTCAAAGGCTGCTTCTACCCTCCCCAAATACCTACCAGTTTGACACACTAGAAGAAAACAAACACTTTCTCTCTGGCCAGATAAAGTGTGAATGAAGCCACTATTTAGATTTGATCAGATTCCCCTACGTGGTTCCCTCCTGGAAGATACCTCAGCAATCACCCCATCCACTCCTGATGAGGGAGGCCCACAATAGCAAGGCCAAGTCACTGGCATCACAATGTACTAAAGGCAAAGGCAAGGGAGGTGTTCAAAGACCCGAGGTTCTTCTCCAAACATTAACCATACCATCATGAGTTTTTATCTGTTCATCAGTGTGTCCATCTTGAAGCAGATAAAAATCGTCCTGCATTTAATAGATCTTAAATAAAGACTAAGCCTTATTCCAAGGTGGAGGTCAAAAACTAGTAGCCAGAAGGTGAAATTTGGTACGCAAATATCTTTACTTTGGCCAGGAGTGTTTTTAAAATCTGGACTAAGGGGTCAGCATTTAAAAATCGCACTTCTGGCTTCATTAGAAAAAAATTACAGCATTCAGCCATACTGGATGTGCTTCCCATAAGGTATTGGTGCACTGGAACTGCCTTTAGATAGGGAGTGCATTCTCCAGTTAATACCATCTCTTCTAACCAGATATTTTTCAGCCCCAACTTACTTTACCACTCACATTTCTCCTGCCTGCCTCCTTGTATGCATTTGAATTAATTTTTTCTCATTTATAAGGGCTCTTAAGTTGGCCCAAATGTTAGAAATTGCAATGATGGAGAATTGAGCTTACCATAAAAAATAGTTTCCTGTGGAGTAAGCCGCTCTGGAAGTGATTTGTACACTAGCGGTGTACAAGCTTCTCTTCCAGAAACCTCTCTTTAACAGGTAGTTTGCAGAGGGAATTTTAAATCCAGACAGTGAATGGAGAGGAACTAGCTACATGCCTGAATTTCTCAGAGCCTGTGATCTTGGCCAGCCTTCCCAACTCCCACCATCTTCCCATGTTGCCTCATTTGTTGTGCAGAAAGCATCTGGTTTTCGAATTCTCTGGCTGGCCTCCTTACGCAAATTATTAGGAAACCGTATCTGCGAGCACCAGGCTCAGCAGGCATACTGCTAGCAACCTCCCTGGGTTCCAGAGTACACAACCAGATTTCCCCTCCTCCAGCTCTAAGCAGTTCTAGATACAGTTGGGCATGCATTTCCTGCCACCTGCTGGTTCCAGTAAGAATAGCAAGCCTTTTACCAGTCATTCCTAGGGAATTTCCTTTCTCACAGACACAATGTGAAATTGATAATCCTCTAGCTAGACAGGGCCTTCAATCCAAACCTCTACTCTTCCCATTCCCATGTTTAACAGATGAGAAAGGCAAAGAATAATATCCAAAGCAGCATAAAAAATTAATTTGGTCCTTCCCCCTACCTAACTAGGTCCTGGTTTAAAATTAAAACAACAACAACAAAAAAAACCCAACATCCCCAGCCCAAGCAAGGGGAGATTTTCACTGAAATGTAATAGAGTTCAGACTTAGACCCCCTTCTAAGTATTAGGTCCAGCTATTTGGCCGGCTCCCCCCAACTCCTCTCCTTGGCCCTGGCATTGACTCTTCTACTGTTGCCATATGCATAGACAAGTACTTACTAAGCACCTATTTGCCAGGCATTGCATATATGTAGCACATCCTCTTCCTCCCCACTTTTGCAATGAAGGTGCTGGACAAGATTCGTTCATTTTCCAAGGATCTCTCGAGCATTTAGCGTATGTCTCAAACGCTTCTGGTGCTAAAAATACAACCCCATCTAAACAAACCAAAAAACAAATGAATAAAGGAAGATAAAGCTGGTGAAGATATACAAGTAAACATTTAATCAACAAATATGTACCAAGTTTTGAGCTTATAAACCAAGGACTATGTTCATATGTTCAGAGTTAAGAGTGCAGTGAACATGACAGATTTTGCCTCTACTTTCAGGGAACTTACAATGTAATAAAAGACAGATGCTAGTCAAGAAATTACAATACAATGTTACAAGAGCTTTTTTTTTTTTTTTTTTTTTTGAGACGGAGTTTCACTCATGTTACCCAGGCTGGAGTGCAATGGCGCAATCTCGGCTCACCGCAACCTCCGCCTCCTGGGTTCAGGCAATTCTCCTGCCTCAGCCTCCTGAGTAGCTGGGATTACAGGCACGCGCCACCATGCTCAGCTAATTTTTTGTATTTTTAGTAGAGACGGGGTTTCACCGTGTTGACCAGGATGGTCTCGATCTCTTGACCTCGTGATCCATCCGCCTCGGCCTCCCAGAGTGCTGGGATTACAGGCTTGAGCCACCGCGCCCGGCTACAAGAGCTTTAAGAAAAGAGGGAGATGACTGGACATGGTGGCTCACACCTGTAATCCCAACATTTTGGGAGGCTGAGGCGGGCAGATCATGAGATCAGGAGGTCAAGACCATCCTGGCTAACATGGTGAAATCTTGTCTCTACTTAAAAAAAAAAAAATACAAAAAATTAGCCAGGTGTGGTAGCACGCACCTGTGGTCCCAGGTACTCGGGAGGCTGAAACCGGAGAATCACTTAAACCTGGGAGACAGAGGTTGCAGTGAGCCAAGACTGTGCCGCTGCACTCCAGCCTGGACGGCAGAGCCAGACTCTGTTTCAAAAAAAAAAAGAAAAAACAGAAACAAAAACAAAAAAGAAGAGGGAAATATGTATAAAGGGTTTATGGAGCACACAGCAGGGATGGCTAGGCTACACTTGGGAGCTCAGAGAAGGCTTCTGAGGAAGAATTAGGTGAAAGAGGAGTTGGAGGCAAGAGATGGGATTGAGATTGTGTTCTAGGCAGGGAGAACAACTTGTACAAAGGCCCAGAGTTCAAAATAAGGAGCATGACATTTCAAATATAAGGAAATATTTCAGAGTGACTGAAGCATAGAACACCAGATAGAAATGGCATAAGATGAAGCTGGAAAAGCAGGCAGCATCCACGTTCTAAGGCTTTGTTTATCATGTTAAGGATTTTAATTAGCCAGAAGTCAATGGCAGCCTATTAAAAGTTTTTAAGCAAAAGATGACCAAGAACTGTGCTACAACTCAAATGGTTTGGGTGGTGGGGGCAGACTGGAGGCTATTGCAATGGTGGGCTGGACACAGTAACTCACACCTGTAATCCCAGAACTTTGGAAAGCCAAGGGAGGAGGTTCTCTTGAGGCCAGGAGTTCAAGACCAGACTGGGCAGCATAGCGAGACACCCCATCTCTACAAACAAAACAAAACAAACAAACCAGAAGGTGACCTATCCTACAGTAGAGAGGGAGAGCCACCAGCAGATCTTATACTGAGTTTCTTGTTCTCTGTTGGCCCTGTCCTACACAGGAACAAGCAGAAGATAGTATTCGTTTCCTAAAAGCATTATCTACGTGGGCAATGTAAGCTGATAAAACTTCTCCATGCCAACACTGAATCAACAGTTCAGTTGAAACCAAAACATTAGACTCTCAACTCCACTTCTCAGCTCACATGCAAAGATAACAAACCTGGGCATGAGGAGAGCAGACAATAATGCCTCCATGATTCAGACCGGGGCAAGACCACCATGACCTGGGAAAGGGATGAACTAGAAGGATCAGGGCAGCAGGCATTTTGGCAGTAAACATAAGGCAGGGACGTGAGAACACATAAGAGAAAATGTACAACAAAGCTGGAGGGGTGCAAAGTATCTGGTCGGGGAGAAGGCAAGCCTGGAAAGGTAAGTTGGAGCCAAATGATGAAGGGCCTTGTACAAAAAGTTAGTAAAAATTCAGAGGTCTGTCTGAAGTTACAACTGCCAGGGATGTGGGAACATGGAGGCAGGAAGAAGCTGTGGCTTCCCTGGCTTATAGAATGTAAGTGAGGCCCAGAGCTCCTGCTCCATCCTGAGCCATAGCCAACCTCCTTATCACTCATTCCTGGGAGCCATTAACTGGGGAATGGGATGGGGAAGAGGGCAAGGAAGCAACAGAGGCAAAGCAGGGGATCTCCCCAAATTGTCCTCTGAATTTCTAACTAAAATCCAGTACAACCTTGAATATGTTCCCAAGTATAACCTCTGATGATCAAAAGAAACTTGTGGAGTAGTGGGGTGAATCTTATCCCCCACGTAGAGGAAAAAATGAAATAAAACTTCCTGAGACTCACAGAAGGAAATTACTGACCTGTGGTCATACAACCAGCAACTGATACAGCTGGGACTTGAGCCCAGGTCTCCAACTCTAAACCACATTCCTATCCCCTGGTTTGCATCTGTTTCAGCAGGCAAGTGGCGCCCCTCTATAAGGCAGAACTCCCCAGCCAGCCAAAAAGCCTCCAGAAACCTAAAGTGGTGTAGTCTGGAAAGCAGGGAGAACCAGATGGGCATGGCCTGGCCCTCAGGGGAGTGCCTTGCAGGGAGGGTGCCTAGTCCCTGTCTTATTTTAAGTAGAGCCCCATGTTGAATCTATTCCAGGAGGATGAAGCTGGAGAAGGCCGCTTTAACTTCTCTGCCTATGGGATGGGCCCAGCATGTCTGCAGGCCAAGGATGGCATCTCAGTCAAGGGCGCCAACAACAATAACACCACCAACCCCCCTCCTGCACCGTCTAAGTCCCCAGAGGAGATGCGAAAACTCTTCATCCAGAGGGCCAAGAAGATTGACAAAATATCCCGCATTGGCTTCCCCATGGCCTTCCTCATTTTCAACATGTTCTATTGGATCATCTACAAGATTGTCCGTAGAGAGGACGTCCACAACCAGTGAAGGGTCTGGAAGGTTGGGGGAGTCTGGGAGAGGGGAACATGGGAATAGCACAGGAATCTGAGAGAATAAGGAAGAGAAGGGGAATAGGAGAAGACTAAGGGAGGGGGCAAACTTACACAACTCTCTCTACAATATGTGCAATAGCAAAATGCAGCGATGCATGAATTTTAGAATGTGGCACTATTTAACCGCGGGTGGGCTGTGGGTGGGGGGTCAGGAGGGACTTTTCTAATATAGTAACTGAGGGCTGGGAGGAAGTGTTGGGGAATGGGGAAATAAGAGCTTTCAAAAATCTCAGTTCACGGGCTGTGCAGTTTTCCAGTTTGGAAGGAGTGCAGTCTGCTCCAGAGCAGAAAGAAAGCAATGTAATATATGATATATATTCATGCTTAATATTAATGCAAAACCACAAGAACAAAAGATTTGTTTCTTAACCTATCAGCCTAGTAACTGCTTAAATTTTTAAAGTCACAGAAGTAATGGACAATTTTTCCCAGAGTGGAAACAGTCACAAATAAGCTTGCTCTGCTGTATATCATACTCCTCCAAAGGCCATACTGTCTTCAAACTGGCCCAGGCAGACACATGCCAAAAAGCCATTTTGCCTCTGCTTCCAGAGGGCTGTGTGGTATGGGAATGGGTAGTGGGAATGGGGAAGAGTGGAGAGACGAGAAGGAGGTGACTAAATAGAAGAACTTTTCAGAGGCCAGGGATTGAGAATACAGGTGACCCCAGCTCAATCCTCATATCTCAAGGCTGAGGACCACAACTGTCCCTCTCTGAGCCCTCTTGCTTCTGTGCTTCAGCACCGCCCCACTCACTCTCCACCACCATCCCAAAATGGCCAGTGTGGTTTTCTCATTATATTGCCAATATGCAATCTTTTTTATGGTTAAAAAAGTAATAATCTTGAAAAATAATATGCAGATAGACTGAGTGTAAACAGGTACTTTTTTCAAATGTCTATTTTTTTGGAGAGTCTCTTTGGAATTGCCAGCGAGTGCATGTTTGGGAAGGTGGGGTCAGTGGTATGAAGTACATTTGTTATCTAGTGGTTCTACAAAGTTTTAAGAGGTGAAAGGGCAGTGTTGAGTCTGCTGCAGATTAGGTATAAGGGTGGGGAGAGATGGTAATGTTTAGAAAACGTTATATTTTGACATATCATATATCATAATGTGCAAAGTTTGGGGGGATGACCCCGTTATATTTTTGTAAGTCTGTTTTTTTCCTTTTAGGTGCTTTAACATTTAGGAAAGTTAGACAAATATTTCTCTATCCTTTTAATTCTGAAGTGCCAGAATCGTCCTGGGACAGCTAGGGCACTCCAGAAAAAAAGAAGGACCAGGAGATGAATTTAGTTTGAGGGGTGCAGTGGGTACAGTCCTGCTGACAGAAATGGGTATCACAAATGGGAGGTCTGCAAGGTGGAAACAGCAGGCCTCTGTCCACTGTCAACAGCACTACGCCTGAAATAATGGCACCACTGTCTGCAGCATTTCCCCTGCTTTGGCCCATGGCCAGAGTACTGGGGTTCCATTTATTTCTTTGCACTTTAGTGTCTGAACTTCGGATCAAAGGTGTGGGTAGAATGTTGACAGACAGCTGACAATCAGTGTGTACTGAGGCCTGGGGTTTCACATGTGTCTTTAACAAATCTCCAACTTTAGGCAGGATGGGGGAGGAGTGGTAAGCAGAGAAGGGACACTGGAAGCCTAACTTTTCCCTAAAGCACCTTCCCCTAGGGGATTTTCTCCCATTCCAGCAGCACAATAACTAATACAGGCTTAAAATACCAGGTCAAGACAAAGATTCTAGAGATATTTACATAAAGAAAATGCACTATGCGGCCAAAAAAAAAGGATTCGGCTTTGAGGCTTGAATGGGTAAAGGTGTTTAATTCCAGATCCGAGGAAAATAAATTATTGCCTTCCCTTCTTTTAGCCTGTGTAGACCCAAAAAGCTAAACTGGATCACAGCTTTGAACAATATGGGATAGAACCTGCAATCCTTTTTTCTAAGAAGTCTTGGGAGATGGGAGCCAAGTGGGTAGGAGTCTCTCATCTAAGACCATCCTTTCCCCCATCACAAACATGTGTCCAAAGGAGAAAAGTTAAAAAGAGGGACTTGAATGACTATAGTTCAAGATAAGAACATCAGCCTTTGAGCTGCTGTGGGCACCTTTTATTAGCATTATATTCTCAAGTGGTGCATGAGTCTTTGGAGAGGCCCTTTCACTAGCACTTCATTCACTTTATTTAGGGGAAATCATTTTTTAATTTAAAAAAAGAAGCCCTTCTTCCTATTTTACCCATTACTGGACTAAATTCAGAATGTCTCAAGTCGTGGTGAATCAGGCAACAATCGTACTAGACCTCCAGCAGAAACTAAAGACAATGCCATTGTTCTAAGACATTCTGCCTCCACTCAAATTGATAAATCTGCAGATTCCAAACCAGCCTCCTTATGTGCACTGTCTGGAATCCCTCTGAGAGAGAGAAATCACTGGGCCATTTGCCCAACCTCTGCTGGGTCCTTGAACTTCTGCCACCATATTCAGCTTGTGGGAGCTGCCAGGTTGACAGTAGCCAACAAACAATTGAATCATCTCTTTGAGACACAGAGGGGGAATGTCACTGAAATCTTCTCTCAGACTATTACAAACTAGAGCCCCTTATGGAAAATCAACATGAGTGGAGTCATTATAGCAACGAAAAGAATCACCTGGATTTCAGTCCTGCCACTAATAGGCTGAGTGGCCTTGGGCAAATGACTAGGCTTTAGTTTCTCTAAATACACAATGTGAAGACTAGTAGTACAGTCTCTAAACTCCCTCTTAACAGAGTCAGGCGGCTGTATGACTCTGTGTTTAAGGTAGTCTACACAAGAAATTCACACAAACAAAAATTTAATGTCTCTTTGATTTCTAAACCCTCCAAGGTGTATGTGTGGGTATGTATGCACGAACACATGGACCCACACATTGTTGCCTTTCTTTGGAAAATTTGCAGATTTCTTTTTTCTTTGACCCACACTTGATGAATGGTGGCGAGGAAGGGACATCAATCATTACAAAGTCAAAAATGTCACCATGAATTAGGAATGGAAGCATACTCAAGGAAAAGACATTATCAACGTATAATGTAGCAAGGATTTAGCAAATTATGTGTATTTCATCTTTATAGAAAAATCAAACCAGATAAGCTAAGCCAATTACTTTAAGTGGCTCCAATGAACAGAGCAGTACTTTCTTAATTTCCTCTTCAGTTTGAGCACAGGGGATATTGTGCTTTGATATTACAGATGTCAAGTGGTATGGTGGCAGAAAACTGATTTGGGTACAATGCATGGTTTACCGGTTCTCAAACTCTTTGCTTATCTAGACCACAGCAATATTTATACATGGTGTGAGAACTGGACACTGGCACAGAGGATTGGTGATTTCACCCTCCAAAACTAGAGCTAATCCTAGGAGCCAAACTAGTAGGTACCAATTAAGCAGACAGAATTTCTGCGTAATTGTTTCTCACTGATTAGTTTATAATGTATCTCATTCATTTCAAGAACAGTCCAAATAAATGGCTCAGCTTTGACATCCTCTAGTCCTTTCAAACATTCTTGGCTAATACCATAGGGAATGAACAAGACCAGGCATGAACAGAAAGGGGAAAAATATTTATCTGTGTATATATTGTGTGTGATATCTTGATTTTAACTCTATTTTTAGTTTGAGTCTAAAACAAAAGGGTTCGTCATCTGACCCAAATTATTCCTTCTAAACTGTCAATAAGTAAGAAATGAATCCCCTCTCAAAAGCTCACCAATGTTTTTCATAGGCTATTTTGTTCATACTGGGGGGAAAAAATAAATGGGAGATGGTTCCTTTCCTTCAAAGTATACATCTTTACGAGCATCATTTAAAAAAAAAAAAAAAAAAAGATGTTTTGTGAGTCTCCATTAGATTAGATTACAGAGTGGGCTGATGCCCCAGCTAAACTGGTACCATCACTAATAGTCTTGTGAAAATTAGATTCCTTAGTTAATTGCAACACACTGAAATGGAAGGAGTTATTATGTCTGTAGTAACTGCCTCCTTACTAGTAGAATCTGGCAAGCACAGGGCTTGATGGTGGTACAATCTGTATCAGCTTCAGGACAGAGCTCAAGATTTAAGATTTGTAACTGTTTCCTAGTCTAGTTGGAAGCCCAGTTAAGAAGCCATGAATACCACTCTAGAAAGCTGTCTTCTTTATTCAATGAGCAACTTTTGTGCATTCTACCCACCCTCCATACCCACTCTGAAAAGGCAAGCAAGATATTCTCTGTGGGCTATGTTTCCTGGGTTGGCTGGGTGGCTTGCACTATGAGGGGCTGGTAAGGTATGTTGAGAAAGTGAATGGACCTCTACCCTTGATTTTTGGCATCATTTCTTCTTGAACCAACTAAACCAAAAATTCTCTAAACAGGCAAGCAGAGAGGGTGTTTTGAAAATATAATTTAGCTTCTTTTCCACCACTGAACTATTTCTGTCAGAAATCAACTCCTGAAATTTAAATTAAGAACCTTCCTTGGACAGGCGAGGTGGCTCACGCCTATAATCCAAACACTTTGGGAGGCCGAGGTGGGCAGATCACCTGAGGTCAGGAGTTCAAGACTATCCTGGCCAACATGATAAAACCCTGTCTCTACTAAAAATATAAAAATTAGTCAGGCATAGTGGCGGGTGCCTGTAATCCCAGCTACTCAGGCGGCTGAGGCAGGAGAATCACTTGAACCCAGGAAGCAGAGGTTGCAGTGAGCCAAGATCACACCATTGCACTCCAGGTGGAGTGACAAGAGATTCTGTCTCAAAACAAAACCTTCCTTTTTTTTTTTTTTTTTTTTTTTTTTGAGATGGAGTTTTGCTCTTATTACCTAGGCTGGAGTGCAATGATGCGATCTCGGCTCACTGCAGCTTTGCCTTCTGGGTTCGGGCAATTCTCCTGCCTCAGCCTCCTGAGTAGCTGGGATTACAGGGACGAGCCACCATGCCCAGCTAATTTTTTGTGTTTTTAGTAGAGACGGGTTTCACCATGTTGACCAGGATGGTCTCGATCTCTTGACCTCATGATCCACCAGCCTCGGCCTCCCAAAGTGCTGGGATTACAGGCGTGAGCCACCGCATCCAGCACCTTCCTATTTTCCTGCAGTTTTATGAGGCCAGAGGCAAGTACTAATCCTGACCAAAGGGAGGAACAGAAGAAATATGGCTTAATTGAGCTGGCTTGCTCTGAGAACTACTTGTATCAGTGTAAGGGAAATCACGTATGTTGGCAAGGCTTTGGCCTCATGGTATCCTGAAATCCCAATGCAGAGGGAGAGCATCCTTGGATACATTGAAATCCCTGTAGAAGTAAATAACTTAAAAAAAAAAAAAAAATCCTGAAATAAGAATGAAAGCAATGACTTTTTTTCTGATTGTCTTAGCTAAGAATCCCAAAATGTATGTCAAAAACAAGGGTATCCTACAAACATCTTGCCCAAGCCTAAGTAACTTAGATTCACAAGGGCCCATACTAGATGATGCCTCTACCAATTATCATCCTGTTGTTTCTTAAGGATTTCTCAAGCTGTAGAGACAGCAATGGCAGTAGATAGGTTTGCTCATACGTGGAGTACTAATTCATGCTGTTTTGATGGAGCTACGTGGTTAAAGTAATAATTAAGGTGCTTTGTCATTTGTTAGAACAACAAAACGAGTTCCAAAGTAGAAACTGCCCAATAATTTTAATATCATTAAGGCTCCTTCAGCTAACAGACCTTTCTCTCTTTGCTCTCCCCCTATTCCTCCCATTGTTTCTCTTCTGTCAGCATCTCCTGTTTCATCAGTTTGTCCATCTTATTTTGTGAAACCAAACTGTCAGAAGATGCTGATTTACTTCCAAGTTAAGTAGGGGAAGACTAGAATGGACATAGCAGCTCCTGTCTTATTTGCTTTAAGGCTGCAATTCTATTCATTCTCTTGCCCATGCATTTTGAAATTTCATTGCTCTGCAGTTTACACTGGAACACTGGGTCAAGAAGTCAAAATGCAGAGAAGCAAACCAAAAATATACTCTTCAGAGAGCTCAGTAATGAAAATTATATCCTACATAAGGTCATTAACCAGTTACAACGCAATACCAGCTAACCTGGGGAAAAAAGACATCTGCTAGCGGCATACAAATTCTAATCATAATAGGTCTCCCATTGCCACTTCCACCTGGCTCCACAATTCCCTGCATTGCCTTTTGTCCTTCTCTTCTTCAGACTCAACTGTTTCCTTATGCAACTCCAGAAACCCAGTAACCTATTTAAACACACCTGCCACCTGAAGTAGACAGGTCAGGGAGGTGGGTCCTTCTGGTATGATCTCAAGTTCATCATAGGAATATAGATAAGCTGTTCCACTTTCTTGGCCTATTCACTCTCCTATAAAAAGAGGGCGTTGCAGGAGATTCTTCCAAGCCAAACTGAGTATTTGATGGGCTGAAGAAAAAAAGCTCTACAGTATGTTGTTAAAGGTCATTGTTTCTCCATTTTAGTATCAGTCTTGGCACCCCATCCCAGGCCTTCTGGTGAGTAGGTAGGGAGACATTTAAAAAGAAGAGAGTGAGTCTTGGCCCTTGAGATTATAATCTTAATCGTTTTCCTTGAAAGTCAAGGTATTTCACAGCACTGAGGGACTTGCCTCTAAGACTAGCTTCTCACCTGAGAATCCCATCATACATCAGGACGACATTCCACACTGGTGTTTTCGCATGTGTATCCTATGAAGGCTGTAACCCATTTCTCATGGCAGTTGTCTGAACTCTGCCAAAGCCTCTGCAAGAATCAGAAATGCATCAGAGCAGAACTTGTGAAATATCCTTAGAGAAATAACTGTAATGACTCCTTCCCGTTTCCCCCTCCTCCACTCCCAATTTAGTCATAAGAAACTTAAGAATTAACAATGTTTTCCCTGGTGTGTCCCTGTTACTCTAGGTACAGTTACAGCAGAAAACATGGGACCATTCCACACCACCAGAGGGTTTATCTAAATCATACCACTAACTGACTACACTAATAAAAAGAAGCAATTTTATAGATGTGGCTGGAGTTGGGCCAGCTCTCTCCATATTCACCCTCAAACAAGACCTCACCCTGGAAATGTTTCTGAAATGCTTTCACACTCCTAAGGCTTCAACACTTCTTATTTTCAGAAAACACTGTCTTTATCAACAGGGATATTATATATGCTTTGTATGAGTGGAATCCAAGAGACAATCAATTCAAGGTCTGGGAGGACGGGACATTTGAGCTCAGATTCTAAACAAAAGGTTCTTTTCCATAGCAGTTGGATGTATCAGTTTCTAACGGCTCTTTACTCCCACCCAAGCTCTGGACATGAAGTAGGAAAATGAAATTACAAAGGAAATGTGTCAACAGAGCTGTCCCCTCTCCAAAAAAGCAGATGCTCCTGCTTGTCTTGAAGTCCTTTTATTCCTGGCTTAACCATCTGTGCAAACTAGCCAGATGAGTTTATGGGAGAAGGCCTCCACGACTGTGCTTCATAGAACCCACCTGGCCTCACCTGTCTCTTCAGTTGGTCTTTGGCTTGACAGGACCACGAGCTACAGCAGTGATGTCAGGAATGTCTTAGCTACTGCTCTAAGGGCCAGCACAGTACCCCTTCTGCTCAGCTCTGGATGTTGTTCAGAAAAGTGGCACTCTGGTCCCTATTTAGTGACCCAAGTCTGGTTTAGTGGGTCTCCAGGTAACTGCTATGTACATATTTTGGGATGATTTCTTAATGTTTCCTTAGCCTGGAGAAAGTATTTTAGTCTTCTTTCAGAGTATAAAATGGGCTCAGGAAGAACTAGAATATATTTTATTACATAAAACATCATATGCATACATATATTATCTCATTTTCTATTCAGATTTTTAATTTTCCTATACCTGCCTTTCCACTCGCTCTATATTAAATCTATTATGGCAAATTGGTATACCATGAAAGCAGGGCATCAGAATAAAAACACAACCCCTTTTCCTGCAACATAGGAGGGGATAATAGAAGCACCAATATCATTACTGAAGTGTGATGCAGTATGTAACAGAAGGAGGAGGGTGCCAGGGAGAGAGTAGAAATTAAATTGTGGAATGTGAGTAGTAATGAATAGATGAGATTTTGACAGATGGGGACAAGACTCCAGGCAGAAGGAACAGTATGAGCAAAAATATGGTGGTTAAAAAATAGGCAGCACATGCAAGGTGATTATCCACTTGGATAAAGTGTAATGAATGGAAGACATGTTTGCAAAGATAGATTTAGATTACATTGAAAGCTTAAAATAGAGGATAAAGGGTCAGGACTCATTAAGTGCAGCAGTTCTCAAAGGCAAACCAAGGGTGCTCCCTCATAAACAGCAGCTTTCTACCTTCTTTCCATTAGCCAACACCTTCAGCCCACTCAGATTTTCCTGTACTTATTTTGAGAGAACTTAACTTTTCCTGTCTCAGAAGTAGAGTACCCACTAGAAATTCACATATTCAAGAGTGTCAATGTGAACTAGTAAGTACTGGGCATTTAGTTTGTCCTAGGTAGCCAGCCATTAGAAAGGAGATAAGTATGGTAAAGTTATGGTTCTACTATGAGCTCACTATTCTATACTGATTCTGAAAAAGTTTTTACTGTGAGTTGTTTACCAAGGCAATACTTAGTATAATGAAGGTATTTCTAAAGAGCTTTTGCTCTAAATATTTCCTTTTATTGATCTAATTGAAATACTAAGCAGACCTGAGGTAAACATAGTCTAGCACATCCTTTTTTACACCCTCAACTGCATCTGAAATTACTTCTCCCAACAGTGTCTCTATTCAAAGCATGAAAATCAGGTCCATTAAAAACAAAAAAACAAAACAAAACAAAAAAAAGGCATAGAAAGGGGGGAAAAAGGCCAAATATGAGTAGAAAAAATAAACACAAACATGTAAAAAAAAAAAAATTTTTTTTTTAAATTTAAAAAAAAAAAAGGTTGGGCGTGGCAGCTCACACCTATAATCCAAGCACTTTGGAGGCCAAGGTGGGCAGATCACCTGAGGTTGGGAGTTCAAAACCAGCCTGACCAACATGGTGAAACCCCGTTTAAAAAANTACTCTTGCCCCATCCAGACATACATCTATGTCCATTTTTAAAAGTAATGATGGTAGGAGAAATTTCCGTCAATTGTGGCAGTTGCCTAAAAATCAAGCTTTAGCTCCAAGAGGGAAAAAGAAGGCCAGATTAATAGCAAAACATGAAGATCGTTCTAAAAGGATAATGCCACATAAGCTTAAAAAAAAAAAAAGTAACGGATTGGTATTAAGTCATTGCTAGTCCAAGTATGAAAAAGGAAGTTTCTTTCACAAAAGGTTATATTTCTTAAGTAAATCCTTTGAACAGACACTCTGGGGAAAGGAAAAGTTAGTATAACCTACCATAGTAAATTAAAGATTGCCTCAAATCTTTTTTAAAGTTGGTGTTTACATATCAAGTAAGCACTTTGCTAAACCCAACTTTTTCCATATTAGATATAGTTGTACCTCACCTTTGTTGAGCATACCATGCTCAACATGTCAATTTAGCCTGAATGGTATAGAAAAGGCTAAAACATTGAGTTCCCATAGGGTACTTCACAGTGTTTTAAATTCATACTTCATATTTTAATGGTTCAATCTTCCAATACTTAAGCCATTATATCTTCAACACTAACAGTTAAAATGAATAGGTAAATTAAATCCTAAAGAGGTCCCACCTGCTTAGTATATTGAATGGACATAGATAAAATACCTACTCAATGTGATTCTTGTGTATATTAGACAAAAGGTTAATGCAATGTTCTCAAAAGGAAAAAAAAAAAACTAAACAGCTTGAGTTCTACTTTCAAAACAAACATAGCAGAGACCTCAGTGGCCTCCAAGTATGTCTGACAAATTGGATGAAACGTATCTTCAGCTGTTTTGGATTTGAAATGGACAAAGTGAAACCACAAAGTGACCAAGACAAAAACCCTAATACTTTTAAGCCCTCTTGATGTTCCAAGACTGCCAAAGCTTTGAGATTCCAGTCTCATTGTTTAAGATCAGCATCACAGTAGACTTGTTGACTAGAATTGATGCAAATTACTGCAATAACTTGTAGTGCATTTAGGGCGAAGAGTGGTTGGTGCATGATTAGAATACTCAGTGACTGTTAACTTTGCAAGTGTTCAAACATACCACAATGCTTCCAAATCACAAATCACTTGGTCTTCTCTCCTAGGGTGGGCCATTTACGGAGACCTCATTCTCAAACTTGACTGGTCTAGAGAAACTATAGGAGATTGAAATACCTTGCGGCCATAGTTGTAAACACACTGGAGCCACACTTGAAAACTGGCAATGAACAAGACAACAGAGAGTATACCAAATCATTGCTAAGACAACATTAATGACAAAGTTGGATTTAATTTAAAACATTCCAAAATGAGTTTAATTACAAAATAAATGCAGTCACTGGGGGAAGGAGTTATTTGTACACTCTATCTTAAATTTAGCAACTTTTCATTTTGACTCAGGATTCACTAATGTTAAGATGAGCTAGTTTCTGCCAACAGGACAAGAGTGTGAAATCTCAGAGTCCCACCAACCTTGCCAAAGTGAATGACTTCTGCATTAATTGGAAGTCATCCCCAAAGGACTTGCCCTTCATGTTTTCCCCATTTTGCCCGCTTAGATATTTGCACAAAAGATGTACCCTATGTCTTAAAAGTTCCCTGGTTTGATGTTTACGCAGAAGAGTAAATCCCAGGTTATTATTCTGCAAATGATTTTACATTTCCTTTATTCCAAAAATGTAGCTACCAACTTAAATGTATCATGACACACAAAGGGTAAAAGTTAGATACAAACATCTAAGAGCTAGGGCATGTTTCCTGAAACACTTTGGTTCATTAGCACATTATTTAAGAAGTTACCTTAACCCCAAAGGAATCTAAGAAGGGCACCGTGTAATTCTTCAGGTCACAACGCCAACATGACTATGGAGTCTGTTACACGTAAGGCAACCACAAGTTACAATTCTACTTGCTTAGTCGGGCAGTGTGAATTAGCTAAGCAATATAGTGCTATGATGGAAGAGGTTCAAGATGATTCATGCTTTCATGCCAGACCAGACGTCACAAGCCCACATAGCAGCGACTCTGACAGCTAGCCAAAGTAGAAGAGATTTCTAAAAAGTAGCCTGGGACATTTTAATTAATTGGCCTGGAAAATTAGGTCAGAATTACAAAGTTCCTTATACTTATGAAGAAGAAAATGTGATCGTATGCCTTTTATATGGAAATTTCTTTGTATATATGTATAAACTTGGTATGGCCTTAATGCTGCAGTTAAGGATTTGTTTGGCTACCACCTTAAGCAGCATGTTAAGCAATCGCTTCCTTAATGTAACATTTTTACTTCTTACTGGACACTCAACCTTGAACAACTTATTCTTCCCCCTTTTTTTTTTTGCATGAAGTCATAAAAGTTATGGCAGTTATTTTTTGGCTTGTAAAAAAAAAATCTATTTCTGCAGTTTGAAGATGGAATGTAAAATTTCTGTGAAACATGTATATAAAAGTATATTTATTGAACCATCCATATACACATATCCATGCTGATTCCAATGGAAAAAAATTAAAGTTTTCTGAAATTTTCTGTGGTTAACTCTTAATTATTACTATTTAACCAACTTCATATGCAAGAACTTCCAATTACCCCAGAGACAAACCTAGGAATAACCTGGAAAATATCTCACTTTAGACAAGGCTTTATGTCGAGAAATGAAAATTCATTTGTTCATTCAGGAAGTATTTATTGGTAGGTACTAGGCAAGATACAAAGATGACTCAGACACAGATCCTGCCCATAAGGAGCTTACAGTCTAATAGTGGAGAGAGAACACATACATGGGATACATGGTCAGAGCTACGTTTCAGTAAGATGAATCTAACATTGTGTATAAAGTAGACTGGAGTAAGAGGTTAAGTGAAGCTGAGAGGCTACTGAAATTACATGGGTGAGGAAGAAACACATGAAAGACTCGAGGTAGAACCGACAGGACTTAGCTGAAGACTGGATGTGGGGAATAAGAAGTGGAAGCAGATGACTCAGACTTTAGCATGGATGATTTCATGAACTGAAAAAAGGAACAAGTTTTTGCAAAGAAATGAAAATTTCATATAAAATTCTTCTGCATAGAAACAAACTGCCTGGGATATACTAGGCACAATCAGGAAGAAATGACTAGTTACCCAGACCAATAATGAAAGCACCTCAAAATGGCCAGTGACTTCCTCCCCCTTCTATATCCATCCCCCAAAATTTCCCAACAATTTCCTCCACTGCATAGTGCCTAATATTGATTAAATTCAAGGTCTATCTCCAAATGTGCCTCCCTTAGGAATGAAAACAAATATATTAAGTTATTCAAATCAGTAAATTACCATCTAAAGACTCTAGTTACGAGTCACTATACCTTCTGGTGGAATACAGAGATTAACTCCCTAGTCCTTGTCTTCTAGGAGCTTACAGTCTAGTAAAGTAGTAAAACAGTAATGTAATTCTAATTCTAGATTGAAGGGGTCAAGTTATGAACTATGAGAAACACAAAATGCTCTAGAAACGGTGGTCAAAACAGGACCTCAAACAAGAGAAACAATGTGGAAAACAGATGAGAATGAATTTGTTCCTCACTTCAAATTCTGGGCAGATCAGACCCAAAAAAGGATTTTCAGATCAGACCCAAACAACTCCCCATTCCTGTTGTAAATTTTTTCTTAGGAAAAAAACATAGCTCTTGTACTGATCTTTTAAAAAATTACTTACATGGCGAGAGATCTGAAGAAGCGGGGGGGGGGGGGGGGGGGGGCGGGGTGTAGATCTCAGTGGACCTTCAGGGAAGAGAGAAGGCACTTGAAGCCAAGGAATCACAATGCCTGGCTTATTGGGAGGACCCTAAGTGTTTTAGCAAGGCTGGAGCACTACTTCCATGAAGAGTAGGAGAAATAACTGAAAAGTAATATTAAGACCTTGATATAAACATGGCACTGCCAGGCACTAAACAGGGTACATGCCTAAGACCAAATTGCTGCCCCGTAGGAGCTTACAGTTACAATACAAGGTGGAAAAAGCACCACAATGTACAGAATGCAAAATGCTGAAGTATTTAGGAGAAATTACAGCTGAGTTTCAGCTATTAACACATTAGGATACCCAATAGCTTTCTGACAGCTAGTAGTAAACCCATCCCTGAGGGGAGCACAAGTTAATGTCCTTAGACAACAAGCCCTGGTAGAGCTGGGCCATTAATGACAATTCTAAAAAAAATAGAGAAAACAGGGGTATGAAAACTGCGGAAGCAACCAGGTGAACATATAAAAAGTGACACCTTCCCTTTTTCTTCTGACAAACTTTAACAGTGCTAGCCTTCCTGCAGTGAACCTAAACTGATGATCATATTACTTCTAAAAACAGATTTGGGACTCTACTACTCAATTCTCTGATCACTTGTAAAATGAAGGGGTTATAAAGTCACTTTTGGTCCTTTCTAGCACTAACATTCTATGATTCAAAGAATTCTGAGAGTTTCTCTGTTCCTTGTGGTAATAATCAAAATAGAAGAAAAAAATTGTCTGATGCTTCTCACTGAAAAGTATATTTCCTATATAAATCACAAATGTTCCCTATGCTAGCAGCTAAATTTTACTTCCACCCTATCCTTCAAAATCCAGAAAATTTTTTAAACCACATGCCCTACAAGCTACATTAGCATGCACCAAATAATTTTTTAAAAAGTTTTCTCCTCTCCTACTCCCTTATACTAGCTTCTTGGTATAGTCATTTAAAGGGCCAAATCAGTGTACATCCAATCTTCGTAACAAAATTTTAAAATTTAGGGGAACAACTGACATCAAAGCATCAGGACAATGAGTAACCAAAATGTTTTTGTTTGGTTTTGTAATTTTTTGTTTTTCAGAGACAGGGCCTCATTCTGTCACCCAGGTTAAAGTACAGTGGTACAATCACAGCTCACTGCAGCCTCCAACTCCTGGGCTCAGGAATTCCTCTTGCCTCAGCCTCCTGAGAGGCAACATTACAGGAATGTGCCACCACATCTGGCTCATTTTTCAATTATCAGTAGAGACTGGGTCTTGCTATGTTGCCCAGGCTGGTCTCAAATTAATGGTCTCAAGCAATCCTCTGGCCTCAGTCTCCCAAAGCACTGGGATTACAGGAATGAGCCACCACAACCAACCCCAAAGTGATTTTAACTTCAGCAATAGTTAAAACTGTTTCTATACAGGTTAAACAGGATCTAATCTTCCCTTTAATTACTACCAAAAATACAGGCAACCTTCCCCATAAGTGGGCTCCTGAAAATAAATACTTGGTTCAGTAAATCAATAGTTAATTTCTGGTAATCCAGAAAAAATCCATAATTTACTTAAAAAAAAAAATCCAAAGACACACTATATGCAGTTACCTTACAAATCTGGGACACAGGCCACATTTCAAAATATTAAACACATATGAATTTCTGTAACTGGTCAAGTCACATGATTTATTAAAGAAATAGTTGAACAGATTCCCTGTATTATTTTCCTCTTACTGCCAGGGAATTAAAATAAGCTACTAGGTTCAAACAGAAACTGTGGAGAGAAGAATCCGCTGTTTTCAAACAAGTCACATAAACAGAAACTAAAAACCTGATTCCAAGCCAACACATATGCACAATCAAAAACCAAAACTGGTTAAGGGTTTTAGGTATTCTCTATATCATCTTTTTATTCATTTAGGCCTTAATTTGAGACTGTCACATCAAAGCGTGAACACAGCAGTTTAATTTCAGTGTTGTCCTGACATCTAATAAGAATGTAAATATAAACAAGTTTTATCTCACATGCGTCACCAACTCTCCTTTACTATAATCTGTTAAGAGCTGACAGGCCCACCTATGGTCCCCAGAACCTCAACATTAAACAAATATAAATCCCAAAAGCCATTACTACCTTAGAACCAGAAACCCTTAATTTAGTTATCATCTAGTGCCACATGGCCAAATTGATCAGCAACTTTAATTCAACCCCTCATCCCACATAAGACATTGCTAAGTTTTTTTTTGGTATATTAGGCAGTTAGCTAAAACCTGATATTCAAATAAACATTGGTGTTACTTCTTTTGCAAAGTTAAAAACTGCTGAACTAAAAAGGTCAACGATTATCTCATCTGTATGCAGTACTGCAGAGATTCTCTAAAGTAGCACAAAAAGAAAACTGTAATATGAAAGACATCTTTAGAAGTAGATTTGGCAAATGCAACCATTTAAAAGAAATGTCACTCAGCATAAACAGGGGTCTACAAATCTAAGCTCCATAGAAATGTTAACTGTAAGTTCTACGATGGCTTTCTATAAAGTGCAACATTTTCCATTAAATCATTAACTTCTAACAACGGTTTTCCAATAGAGGGATGAAGAAAATTATCAGGTCACAGTTTATAAGCATAAAACACAAATTCTGTAAACTCACCTGGATTATGCTATAATAAAAATAGTTATCCACATCCAGATTTCAAGTTTGCACTAAATCATCAAACCAGATGAGAAAAAAACTTAAGAACCACCATTATTGTGTTACCATATAGAATCTGCAAATCAAAAAAAAAACTGGCAAAAGCCAAGTTTAATTATCTTGTCTCCCCTAAAGAAAATTAAGAACTGTAATGTTAACCCTATTCTGAATGTATTCCTAACTCAAGTCTCCCTACAGTAGGAAGTTCATTACGGTCTGTTACTGAAATGTAACTGGGGGGTCATTATGGTTCTAGAGAAAAAGTATTTGTTTGGGTGTCAAATATGCTCCTTGCTACATGGACAACTTGAAAGCCTGTCATTTCACTGCTCTGTTTGTTCCTTATCTATTATGCTAAGGATAACATCACCTAATCCACAGCACAAATGTGAAAATTAACTTTTCTAACCTAAAACTAAAGTGCAATTCAACTAACACTGTGGTAGTGACATACTCACCCAAAGTAGAATTATTATTTTTGGATTATCCATCTCACTGGTCCCTAGCAATATCTGACAAAATTAAGAACACTGGAATACACGAAGTAAAGCCCAACCTCACCACTGAAACAAAAATATATTTTAAGGCCCAAGATCTCTCATTATAAATCAACAGGTCTTAAAAAACTAAGACTCACTGAACCAAACAAATTTTACCTAGCTAAAATACTCAGGAGACCACGTGCAATGCTGTATACCTATAGTTCCAGCTATCTGGAAGGCAGGAGGGCTCATGAGGCCAGGAGCTTGAGACCAGCCTGACAAAATAGCAAGTCCTTGCCTCTATAAAAATAAAAATACTCATGGGTCAAGAGTTCTAAGCTCAGTAAGTCTTAAGCTCAATAACTATACATTGGGCCATTCCTACAGATGAAAAATTTCATTTTAAAATCTGAAAATGTTGAATGTGATGAGCTCCTACTGCTGCCGCCTATAGGAAATATTGCCCTAACTTATATTCATTTTCCAGCAGTGGAAACATATGTATCTCTAAGCTCTCATGTTTAGTCTACATGCAATCATGTACTTAATTGTACAAGGATTCTCCATAGTGCTGACCATAATGCTAATTCTATTTCTTAGGTCCAATACCATCCTTCAAAACCTCACAATCATCCCAACTCTGAAGACTGAAATCACTGGGGAAGCCTTTTATTTTCTGGGACTGTGCAGTAATTCCCTGCCACAAGTTACGAGCAGCATCAGCATGTATTGCTACCACCTCTCCACATTTACACACACATACACAACACAACACATACACTTGGTACAAATAATGGAAAGTGAAATTACTAATTACTTAGAGTAGATGTTACTATAATTCTTGAAATAGATTTCTATTTCCTAATTAGTTTATTTGTTATTTATCTCAGGCTGAATTTCAAAAGGATGAGTCTTCATTCCTGTTTTCCTAATCCCACAGCTCCACCCACTCATAGGCAGAGCAACTACCCATGTTCTCGATGGGGCTGCTTCATTTTTACACAACATTTGGTATCCTCAGACCCCACCCAATAAACACCAGATGCATGTCTCTCCAACAACCCTTCCAAATCTCACACATTTCCAAATGTTCTCTAGGATGTGATAACACCAAGCTGAGGATAGCTGCATCTAGTTAATGCCCTGTTTTGAAATGTATAATTTAGTATTCACTTGTGAAGAATAATTTCTAGGTTATCTATAATTTATTACCACAACATAATTTTTTTTTCCAAAGTAACTCAAACTAAACTTTTCTTTCCACCCACCACACGCTTAATATAAGCTACAAAAAGTACAAGTTGTATTTCTTCCTGTGATCACTGATCTGGGTCAAAGTGGTTACCAAAGTTACTTAAACTAACCCTCCAAAAAGGCCATGTGATTCAGTCACGTTTATGTAAAGGAGATGCTGCTAATTTTCAAATATTTGAAGAAGTGGAACCAAACTAGTAACACCAACTTCACTGTAGTCTTAACTGACCCCTTCACAGCAAACCTAGAGTCTCTCAGCCTTAACTGACCCCTTCAGAGCAAACCTAGAGATTCTTAGTACTGCAAATATTCCTGTACTATCCTCAAATGACAGTCCAAGATGAATACTGTTAAGAAAATAAATAAGTGAATTTGACAACCTGGTTGCCCTTCAGTTAGTAATGACAAGTAATCACACAAAGGCTTGCTTCACACTTGTAAACAAAACCTTCACCCATCTCACACACAGCACTCAACAAATAACACATATGTGAAACGAGTATTAGTCTATATTGCCAGATTAAATTTTCTTCCAGAAATATTTTAATAAAAATTGGCCATTTCCAAGAAACACCCACTGCATGCCCATCAATAAAAGAGAACCATAACAAAATAGAAAATTTAACATATGGCTATGATTTAAAGAAAAAAATGCGGACACGAGCACATCAGCAAAGTCCAATATTAAAGTCACATTCCTTCTTATGGGCTATGATTAGGAATCTGATTAGATACCAGGATAAAACTTAATACAAATGCTGAACTATTTAGGCCAAAGAACCTCTATAGAAGCATCTGTCTTCAAAGGCATTCCAGTTTGAGACTCAATTTTAGAATAAGGCATAACAAATATGTTAACAGAAGACATATAAGGTGATGAAACAGGGATTCTACAATTCCCCACATACTCTGAACCTAATAATAAAACAAATCTAGGTTTTTTTTTTTAATTATTTTTCTTTAAACAACTGCCAAGACTGAAATCAAAGATAAATAGAAGGCACAACAGTTTTGCTCTGGTTGTTATCTGGGTTTGGGGAATTTTTTTGTTTTTTGGTTTTTTTACAAATACAAATTAAACATGAAAAACTCTACTTCAAAAAAACTAAGTTCAAGAAAAGCCTATTACCTGCATTCTAGACATTTAAAACCTATATATCACAATTTAAATTTCAGTGGTAAAAACAGGCTTTAGAATTGTTTTGTGATCCTGTATCAAAAGAAAAATTCTATTCCTTTTATTCCGCTTTTAAACATACCAGTGAGAATCAAAACTGTCAAATTTTCCAATGGCAATTTCACCACACCAGAAGGAAGTCATGACTCTCAAAGAAGAAACAATTTGGGTTTTTCCTGCCTTCAAAATGTTATCAAATCCTGTTTGTCTCACAGGCTTTTCAAACACGTAGAAAATAAGAAATATTCCAATGAATGAAACATACCAAATGTCAGTAATACGCAAGACACATTCCTTTGGGGAAACGGCGGTTTAAAAAAAAAAAAAAAAAAGTCCAGTCTGTATATGCAAAGTAAGCAAGGAAATTCAGTCCTTTTCTTTTTTTCTTCTTTAAAAATCTGTTACTCCTAAAATATCATTCCACAAAATTGGAAGTGAAAGGCTAAAGGTCAGGAAACGGAAGAGAGGGAAAGGGAGCACACACCAGTAACACACAAAAAAAGTAAAATTATACAAACTTAAGCAGTTTATAACAGACTGGGGTCATACTCCAAGATACCAAAGCCTGGTCGAAGAAATTCACCATTCTGTAGGAACTATGGTTCGTATGGCTGCGTGAAGATCCATGAAGATTCACTGCCGTGGAGCAAGCCCCCTTCCCACTCCAAATCCTGGTTTCTGCACCATGCCTCCACGGGGAGGGCCTCTCATTCCACCACCCAGCCCACCTCGAGGGCCTCCAGGTCCCCGAAGGCGATTATCTCGTCGGTCCCCTTCCCTGGCAGCTCGAGTCTTCTTCTCTTCCACATTCAGACGAACCTCACCTCTGAACATGATGGGCTGTAAGAATCAAGTTGACCAGACTTAGAGTACTGACAAGCTGGCTATGACAGTAGAGGATTTAAAAAGCTATTAAAAAAAAAACCAGCAGAGGTCAGGGGCTGTGGCTCATGCCTGTAAATCCCAGCATTTGGGGAGGCAAAGATGGGAGAATCACGAGATCAGGAGATTGAGACCAGCCTGACCAACATGACAAAACCCCGTCCCTACTAAAAAAAAAAATACAAAAATTAGCCAGGCATGGTGGCACATGTCTGTACTCCCAGCTACCCAGGAAGCTAAGGCAGGAGAATTGCTTGAACCCAGGAGACAGAGGTTGCAGTGAGCTGAGATCACGCCACTGCACATCAGCCTGGGCAACAGAGCAAGACTCCATCTCCAAAAAACAAAACAAAAAAAAAGAACCAGCAGACTATACATCAACTGACTTCTCACAGTTCAGTTTTCTGTTTGTTTTTTTTTTGATGAGATGGAGTTTCGCCTGTCACCCAGGCTGGAGTGAGCAAGATCTCCGCTCACAACTTCCAACTCCCGGGTTTAAACACTTCTTCCTGCCCCAGCCTCCCAAGTACTTATTTTCTCATAGAATTATGTAAATTGAATAAAGAATTGCCACCTTCTCCACAGATTTGGAGGCCTAGAATAAAACCGCATCATCACCAATGTGAAAAGATGGCACTGCACATATTTATGCAAAGTACATATACATTTCAAATAAAACCTTCATTGATTTGACAAACTTTAACTTGCTGTTCACCTTCTAAGAATTTTGGATAGTCTTGGTCTTCTTTTCCTCCTAACAGAGCCAGTGTAGTTAACAGGCTACCAAACATTTCAATAAATTCAATTCATGCTCTTTACCAGCAATATAATTTTCTAATTTCTTAAAATGAATATCTATCAGTGCTTACTATATGTCAGTGAAGTGTTCTATTCAAATTTATTAGCTCAGTTAACCTTTACAACAACCCTCTGATACTTGATACCTCTTTAAGAACTAGAAAGACTAAGATCTAGGGAGGTTAAAGAACTTTTCCCATGGGTCACTACAATAATGAGTGATAGAAGAATGTAAACCAAGGCCTCCAGATTGGGAAAAATAAGCTTTGAACTACAAAGCTACACTACAACATGTCGTATACCAGAGCAATCAGTCTTACATAAGCTATTTCCACTCACACAAAAAAAATTACTGAAGGGAGCATAGTACACATCTACAAACACCATGAAATGAAGGGTGACCACACGATCTAATACATGCTGAATGATGGATTTATCTACAAAGCATACTGGACATTTCTGGGTTCTTCACTGGCTTTGGTGAGATAAACCACTGTTCTCTCATTTCTCAACAGTATTTTGCAGGAGATGCTTCACAAAAATATGTGGTCAAATAATTTGAAAGATAACATACATTAGCATATTAAGGCTGACATAATGTTATGAACATAGCATTAAACTTTGCAATATGGCCAGGTGTGGTTGCTCATCCCTGTAATACCAGCACTCTGGGAGGCCAAGGCGGGCAGATCACCTAAGGTCAGGAGTTAGAAACCAGCTTGACCAACATGGCACAATTCCGTCTCTACTAAAAACACAAAAAATTAGCCAGGCGTGGTGGTGGACGCCTGTAATCCCTGCTACTCAGGAGGCTGAGGCTAGAGAACTGCTTGAACCTGGGAGGTGGAGGTTGCAGTGCGCCGAGATCATGCCATTGCACACTAGCGTGGAAGACAAAGCAAGACCGTGTCCCAAAAAAAAAAAAAAAAAAAAGGCAGTATGCCCATTAACATTCTGGAGAATATCACTGATCTGCAATGTTTCTATTATATGGCTTAAAGTACATAGTTTTAATCCGCAGGGAAGAAAGCAGATTAGTGGCTGCCAGGGGCTGGGGAGACAAGTACAAGGAATGACTGCTTAGTGAGTAGAGAGCTTATGGCTTTTAGTAAAAATCTTTTGGAATTAGAGGTAATGGTTGCAAAGCAATGTGTTCTAAATGCAATTAAGTTGTACATTTTTAAACGGTCAATTTTGTTACGTAAATTTCACCTCAATGAAAAAAGTACAGCTTAATAAATTAGTATTATTTATACACTTGTTCTTTTCTACTACTACAAAAAGTAGTTCTTTGCAAGGGAAGGGAAGCTTTCTTTGGGGCTCCCACCGTTAAGATTCCCATTCCAAAATTCCTCTATTATTAGAATGTACACAGTAAGAGTACTGTTAATAAGAGTGGTTCCAAGTAGGGTGACTACATAATTTATCTTCCAAACCCAATTTATTGACTTAAAGGAGAAACTTTTAATAGTTATTCTCTAAAAACAGCAGTATACCAAAACTGCCTTGGGCAAACTGGCTCTTATCTTAGTTAAAAGTAGCTTGGTATTTCATCTCTTGAACATCTCCTGTAACACCAAGGAAAGATGGTTACATAAATCTCAGTGCACTGATAACTATTCGTTTTCTCATTCTCGTAATTCCCATTATCAAAAACTAAGTTATTTAGACAGAAATTTTGTTTTGCTAAAGCCCCAGGCAGGTCTTTTAATAATGGCTGAAAATAATGAAATAAATTACCCAAACATGTTGGAATAAACTGTACTTTACATAAAGATCCAGCTATAAAGATACTCTAAAGAACCAAAACCCTTTAAAATAAACAAACAAACAAAAATCAAGATGAATAGCTGCTTACCCTGTTGCTAAGGACCTTCTGAACAGGCTCAGAATCATCAAACACAACAAAACCAAAATTGGGTAATTTCCCACCACTGTTAATGCGCAACTCCACCACGTTCCCATAATCTGCAAGTGAAACAGATTCTCAGATAACTACTTACACCATTCCCTTTTAAATATTACATGTACACAGTCGCCACTAGATGCATGACTACTGAGCACTTGAAATATAAATGTAGCTAATCTGAATTGAGATGTGCCTCTCATATGTATAAAATTATGGGAAGTACACTTGGATTTCAAAGACTTATTAAAAAGTGTAAAATATATCTCACAATATTCCTGCATGTTGAAATTACAATGCTTTAGAGTGAAATGTATTAAAATTATCCAGTTTCTTTTTATTGTTTTGTTTTTTTAACCATGACTACTAAAAAATGTGTAATTACATATATGGCCCATTTTCTATTTCCACTGTACAGTGCTAGAGCGACAACAGATGAATGTAATGTTCAAACCTAAATAACCTACTTTGAAAGAAATCTTTAAGCTCTGATTTGTCCACTTCATGAGGCAGGTTGCCAATGAAGAGTTGGTGACTGTCAGGGTGTCTCACCATTCTTCGGGGTTCAATGTCACCTTGCTCACCAGCATCACGGACTTAAAAGGAAACAAAAACATCAATGAAAGCCAAGAGAAAGAAGACACCTTTCAGTGACTGCTCACAGTCAATAGTTTTCCCTCTACCCTAAAAACAGGTAATTCCATCAACCCTAAAAATTTTTATTTTAAAGTATATAAATATCAACTGCCCTCCCAAAATAAGCTCTCACCTCAAAATACCCCAAACTAGAGAAATTGCCCTTCTGAGCTCTTACTTGGTCTGGGTCCCCTTTGGGGAGGAATATTTATTCGTTGTTCTCGCACTCTTTGATCCCTTTGAGGTCTCTGTGGTGGAATCTGAGATTCAGGCTTAGACTCTGGACGGGGCTGAAAAATTTTTAAGTTAACTTTTGTGCTAAAACAAAACAGGCTTATTCTTTCTCTTAATTGTCTTAGTTAACAAGGTTTAAACTAGAAAATGGACACTTCTCTCACAAGAAAAATCATTAAAAACTATCTTATACCCTTTTCTCTTCTGCCCTATACATTAATGTTTTTGTGTGTGTGACAGCCAAAGTCTCACGCTGTTGCCCAGGAGGCAGTGCAGTGGCTCAAGCAATCTCTTGGGCTCAAGCAATCCTCCTACCTCAACTTCCCAAGTACCTAGGACTACAGATGCATGCCACATGGCCCAGCTGATTTTATTTTAGAGACAGAATCTCACTATATTGCCCAGAATGGGTTCAAACTCCTAGGCTCAAGTGATCAGCCCACCTTGGCTTCCTAAAGTATTGGGATTACAGGCATGAGCCACATTGCACCTGGCCAGTTTCCACACTCTCTAAGCCTCTGTTGAATCACATTACGAAAATGTAAGTAAATCTGCCTAATGGACAAGTTTTATTAGAACCTTACCTGTGAAGCTGGTACTTTAACAACATGAGGTGGTATCCCAGTAACTGGAACAGCTCCACTGGGTGGAAGGTTCTTACTGGTCACAGATGCCCAAGAAAATGTCTAAGGGAACAATTACCAGCATTACATAATTATACCATGTAACAAAACAATATAAAAGCCACCAACTCTTGATTTCCTGTACATAACAAATGGTATCACATTCTCATATGCAGGATGGAGTTTATATACATATTAAGATTCCTCTCTTTCAACTATTCAAAATTTAGTAGTGAAATTCCTTGGGACTGATGATCAAGTACCAGGCAAATCTGAGAGGCTTAGGGTCAAGAAACTATTTACTTTTTTTTTTTTTGAGACAGGATCTTGATCTGTTGTCCAGGCTGGAATGCAGTGACATGTACACACCTCACCATAGCCTCCATCTCCTGGGCTAAAGTAATCCTCTCACTTGTTTCCCAAGCAGCTGAAACTACAGGCATGTACCAACATGTCCAGCTATTTCTTCTTTTTAGTAGAGATGAAGTCTCACTATATTAACCAGGCTGGTCTTGAACTCCTGAACTCAAGCAATCCTCCTGCCTCAGCCTCCCAAAGTGCTGGGATTACATGTGTGAGCCACAACGCCTGGCCCATGGAAAACTGTTTTCCTTCAAATCTGTCAATCAAATAAAATTCCCTCTCCTCCAAAATCAGCTCAGCTCTTCCTAGTACGATTCAATCCAATCCATGGTACAAACACTGACTCAATTATATCAACTGCAGAACCATCACAAACACCTTTCTAACACAATTAAAAATCTTCAGAACCTGTTATTCTACCTAATTATCTCTTTTCCATTTCCACTGCCACAACTGAAATTCAAGGCATCATTCTCTCTCACTAGGGTTACTATAACAGCCACCTAAGTGGTCATCTAGTCCAGCCAACCTACTTTTCCATTTACTTTTTATTGTTTTGTTTTTGTGACAAGGTCTTACTCTATCACTCAGGCTAAAGTGCAGTGGCATAATCACAGCTCACTATAGCCTTGACTTCCCAGGCTAAGCGATCTTCCTACCTCAGCCCCTCAAGTAGCTGACACCACACAGGCACCACCATGCCCAGCTAGTGTTTTCTACTTGTAAGCTAACGTCATTTCCACATTGCTTTTCCTACTCATTTCTTAGCTGCCAGAGAGCAAGAACTCTGTTTTACAAATAAAATACCTATACCTTGAACAATGCCAAACACACAGCAGAAATGTGAATTGTTGAACGAACAAATGCTATAAGCCTGAACCTATAAATACAGCACTAAAAATTATATTACTTCCCAGAGCATCAAATGTAAAGGTTTCTTGAGTTTTAACATATCACCCTGATGAGATTCAGGAGGACAAACTGAAAACTTCTGAAATCAGCTATGCCAACTAGAAAAGTTTTACTTCAGCAGTTCATTTCTACTTCTACTATAAAGTTATCTTCAATAAAACTTCATAGGAAAAGTATATTCTGCCATGTTATTTTTCTAAAAAAGATTGTTATGGCACTTGTTTTAACAAGCATGTAATAATTTATGGCATAAAAGATTAAAATATTAAAAAGATGAGGGATCACTGATGTGGTTATACAGTGGCACTTATAATTTCTGGCCTAACAGGTATTGAAGTTAGCTATGGGGAAGGAGTAGTTTCTTTTGATGAAACAAAGTTAATACACATCTTACCTCTCTCTTATCAAAGGCATGGCTCAATATCTAAGAAATTTCCCTGAAATGAACCACCAATATGAAAATGTATCTACAAAAGTCAACCAAACAGTAATACAGAAGAACAGTTTTTTTTTTTTAATAACTAGAAATAGAACAAAAATGAAGACATGTTTCATACCCTCAAGTCTTCCTGTACTGTCTGAGCTATGTCTGCAGGTGCTGGAGAAGAACTCTTCTGGGCATCCTCAGGAGCAGTTTCTTCTAATACGGGCTCAGGCTTTTCCTCTTGGATTTCAGATACAGGTTCTTGTTCTGGTTCTGGTTCAGGGTCAGGCTCTGGTTCAGCAACAGGCTCCTCTAAATGTTCTTCCATGTCATTACTTTAAGAGAAAAATTTGAGAAATATCATTCTGCCACCTGCCACCATTTATTTTGCAAAAAACTTCCCATCATTTATTAACCAGAAACCAGAACATAAAATTAGCTCCTTCTGTCCAAAAAAAAAAAATCTAAAAATTGTATGTCTGAGTTTTTAAAAAGTAATTTAAAAAATACCACTCAATAACTGGAATCCATTTGTTTGATAGATTCTGATAAGCAAATGAATCAAGAGATCAAAATGAACCAAATCACTGTATGGTTGGAATCCCACAACCGTTACAATTCATTTAGCATACACCATCACAAAAACTCTCAAAACAAGCTGGGGAGAGGGGAAAAGGAAGTTGCCGTTCAATGGGTTTAGTCTGTCTGTATGGTGAAAAGTCCTCGGGCTCTGTTGTACAACATGTCTGTAACAGTTAACACTACTGCACTTTATATTTAAAAACAGTTAAAATGAAAAAAAAAAAAAAAAGGTTAAGATGGCAAATTTTATATTTGGCTTTTAACACAAACACAAAAAAACTCTTAAGCACATTAAGGAATTAGGGGGAGAAAAGATATTAGTTATGATTCAGAATACAATTCTTAAAATTCCACATAAATCAACCAGGAATGCTGTTAAAACTGCAGAGGTGGCTGGGCACACACCTGTAATCCCAGCACTTCGGGCGGACAAGGTGGGCAGATCACCCGAGGTTAGGAGTTCCAGACCAGACTGGCCAACATGGCAAAACCCCATCTCTACAAAAATACAAAAATTTTTTTTAACCAAAATCAGGTGGAAAAAAATACAAAATTTAGCCAGGCGTGGTGGCAAGCGCCTATAGTTGCAGCTACTCAGGAGGCTGAGGCAGGGGGACTGCTTGAACCCAGGAGGCAGAGGTTGCAGTCAGTGCCACTGCACTCCAGCTTGGGTAATAGAGCAAGACTCTGTCTCAAAAGAACAAAAACAAAACTGCAAATGTTCTTCCTCCTGAAATTCTATTTCAGTAGGTTTGCAGTGGAACCATGAATCTTCATTTTGAACCAGCAACCAAAGTTGAATAGCCTGATTAGCTCATCACACCTTAAGAAACACTTGAAAACACCCTTCAGGCACTAATTAACATTCAGTGCATCACACGGTAACAAGTAAATATGGATTTCTAGTGCTATCAAACATATTTCTGTTCCAATCACAGGGGAGAATAAACCCAAAGGTACAATGAGGCACTTACTAAGGTAATAAAATTCTTTATTGCTACTTAACTCACATATTGGTATTTAGATAAATTTATGCCTGATCTCTAATTAAATAGGTCTCTGTCCACTTTTTATTCCCTCAAAGCATTTAACATCTCAATATATTCACCTTTTGATAAACAATATTCAAGTTTTCACTTAACACCAAGAAAAAACTAAACCAAAAAGCAACTGATACTATTTAAATTAAGCAAATAGCAACTGACACTATTTAAACTAAGCAATAGATTGTCCTCACAGTACAATCTACTAATAAACAAGTTATGTATTTCTGTTTCATCAAAATTACCAGAAGTAAAACCATTCTTCTGAGAAATTATTTTGAGGTAGTTCTCAGAATATGTAAATGCCCTCCAACAAATGGAAAGACTAGATAATGCAAGTTCTTATGCAGCCCTGGACATGTGAACAAAATTTTTTTACCTGACAACTGCCTGATCATAGAAAGTTCCAGAATCATCAGGTACCACCTCAGGTGTCTGCTGTCTTTCTTCAGGTTCCTCAACTTCTTCTTCAGACTCTAAGTGAGGAAAAGATATTTAAAGTAATTTGTACTTACTGAATTCACATACACATTCACTTTCACAATGTTCACAAAACAACAATGAAGAGAAACATATATAAGTAAACAAAGTAGGGCAATTTGGTAAAATCACAGCATTGACTTTAAGGGCAGAATTAAGGCTTTTAAGGTTAGATTTTAAGACTACTGTAGTGTCTTGGTTTTTAAGAGCATGGAGCCTAATGCAGGCTCTGTCACCTTACTGGCTCATGACATTAGGCAAATTACATTAGACAGTTATCTAATGCAGGCTCTACCACTTTACTAGCTAAGCAAATGACTGCACATCTGTAAGACTATATTACAAATATACATTATATTTATAATATTAATTATATATTAATATTAATATTAAATAAAATATAAACATTTTATTTATATTTATGTATATATATACACACACACACACACACACACACACACACACACACACACACATAAATACATTCTCAGTCACACAAAACACGCTCAAATTTTATCTTGGAGAAAATTTTCCACAAGTCTCTGTGTCTACACATCTTCTATACCTACCCTTTCTTCCAGACTGTCTTTCAAGAACATTTGTATAGCACACAGCTTTGAAAGAGTGCCTCCCTCCAGAACAAAGAGTAGGTATGTTTACTGCATGTTATAAAAAATTTGTGTTCCCTAAACTCAATGTCCCATGCCTTTAACACAACCCACTGCAGAAGTATCATCCAGCCTTCTTCATGACATCCTGTTGGTAAATGTGGCAAAAATGCTACTGCTGCTGCTGTGAGTTAACCTACCTCCTTCTGAACTAAGAGTCTTATGTCTTCTACTAGCATCCATGATGTAAGCTAACCTGTTAGCAGCTTCAAGTAGGGTAAAACCTCGGACTCTTCATGTGCCATGATAATTACCAGTTATTAACGAAAAACAGAGTATAATGAAAACAGTGAAGAAACCCATAGTCTCTTAAGGGCAATTTGATATCATTTAAAAAAATTTAGACAAGTAACTTAAAGTATTTCACTACTTACCCTCCTGAGGCTCAGTGACAAACCCACCAAAGACCTCATCCTGGTATCGGAAGATATCATTGTGAACATAGAATTTATTTGCAACAGACCCCTGCAATGCCAATAGAAAGTTTTCATTTATTCCACAGACTTTTAAAAAGTGCAATCACTCTATATCATTGGTGATTGGAACAACTTTACCTCCAGGAGACATCTGGCAATATCTGGAGACATTTCAGTTTTTGTTGCTACGGGGCTTTTGAGACAGGGTCTTGCTGTTACCCAAGCAGGAATGCAATGGCACATCACAGCTCACTGCAGCCTTGACATCCCAGGCTCAAGCAATCCTGCCGCCTCCTAAATAGCTAGGACTATAGGGGCACACCACCATGCAAGGCTATTTCTCCTTCTTCTTTTTTTTTTTTTTTTTTGAGTTGAGACAGGATCTTGTTATATTGCCCTAGTTGGTCTTTAATTCCTGGGCTCAAGTGGCCCTCTTGCTTCAGCCTCTGAAAATTCTGAATTACGTGTGTAAGTCAGCATGCCCTCCCAACATTTCAATATTCACTACAGGGGATACTACTGACAACTAATAAGGTCAGGGATGCACTCAATAACCTACAATGCACAGGACAGGCTACCGTTAACAAAGAATTCTTGATCCAAAATGTCAACAGTGCCAAAACTGAAAATGCCTGGTCTACAACAGATGGTAAAAAGACTACACTCACATATATTTTGTTTGCTCAAAATACTTTACCTCACAAGATAAACATCCCAAAACTGACAAAATCTAAGTATGTAAGATGCCACAACCCACATCTCAAATCATTAAAAGGCAGTCATATTCCGGACAGGCGCAGTGGCTCATGCCTGTAATCCCAGGACTTTGGGAGGCCAAGGAGGGCAGATCACCTAAAGTCAGAAGTTTGAGACCAGCCTGGCCAATATGGTGAAACCCCATCTCTACTAAAAATACAAAAATGAGCCAGGCATAGTGGCATATGCCTGTACTATCAGCTACTGGGCAAGCTGAAGCAGGAGGATCACTTGTACCCAGGAGGTGGAGGTTGCAGTGAGCCAAGACTGCGCCTCTGCACTGAAGCCTGGGCAACAGAGCAAGACCTTGTCTTAAAAAAAAAAAAAAAAAAAGGCGATCATATTCCTAACTTCAGCAGATATTTAAAATTCCCCAAAAGTATATCTGAAAATACTGATACAAACATGCAAGGGTAGTGTAGCCTGAAAAATCTTGCTCACACTAGATACACCTGAGTACAGATCCAATTATGTCATTTATGAGTTATTCAGTTTCTAAGGCTGTTACTCATCTGTAAAAAGAGAGGTATCAGCAGGCACCATGGGTCACTTCTGAAATCCCAACAACTTGGGAGTCTGAGGTAGGAGAACTGCTTAAGCCCAGGAGTTTGAGACTAGCCTGGGCAACTTATAGTGAGTTTTCTGTAGTCTCTACAAAAACAAAAATCAGCCAGGAATGGTGGCCTGCACTTGTGGTCCCAGCTACTTGGGAGGCTGAGGTGGGATTATCATTTGAGACCAGGCAGTCAAGGCTGCAGTGAGTCATGATCCTGCCACAGCACTTCAGCCTAGGCAACTCAGGGAGACCCTTATCTCAAAAAGAAAAAAAAAAGGATATCAACATATACCTTAATATTTTGTGTATTAACTGAGACAGTCTATATAATAGCATATTAGACTAAGAAGTTAGACACTTCCTTTAAAAGAAAAAACTATAATAAACCTATAACTGACAATCATACACATGATTCTTTGCATATTCAGAAGTCTACCACATCTTTACATTTAATCTAAGTCTTCCTCTAAAAATCATGACTATAATGGCTTCACATAATTTTGCAAATAGACAAAAAGTTATCTTATATTCAAAGGTTAAAAGATTTTAAGCACTTTAGGTTTGCTATCTTAAAAAGAAAATTTAAGATTAATGCTAGAGCAAACAATGATTTATTCAACAAGCTCTTACTGTGCCATTTCTACATATACGCTTAAGCAAACAGGCTTCCTAACTTTGTTCAGTCTGGACCAATCCAGAAGAAAACACAAATGCAATCATTCAACATAAACTTGTCCTTTCCTAAGCATAACTAAAAAGAACCAAGCCTCCTTGAAAGAACAACTGATTCAAGAATAGGAGTTGGGGCAGGAACAATGCAAGATGAACCTGGAACATCTTGTGCCGTAATGTTCAAAAAAAATTAAAAGGTACAGAATCGCCCATCCTTTATTTACAAATCAAAAAGAGAAAACATAAGATGCCAGGTGAAGTGCTCATCCTTGTAATCCTAGCACTTTGGGAGGCCAAGGCAGGTGGATCACTTGAGGTCAGGAGTTAGAGAGACCAGCCTGAAAAACATGGTGAAATCCCATCTCTACTAAAAATATTAAAATAGCCCAGCCAGTCCCAGCTACTTGGGAGGCTGAGGCAGGAGAGTCACTTGAACCCTGGATGTGGAGGGTGCAGTGAACAGAGATGGAGCCACTGCACTCCCACCTGGATTATACAGTGAGACTCCATCTCAAAAAAAAAAAAAAAAAAAAAAAAAAAAAAAAAAAAAAAAAAAAAAAAAGAGAGAGAGAAAAGATATTTAACTTTACAGTGAAAAAATCTAAGTAATCAAAATTCATATCACAACTAAATGACATAATGTGCCTCTTTAATGGGAAGCACTGAATGACACACATAAAGCATCCTACAAAAAAAGTGACTGTGCACTTCAGAAATGTTATTGCCATAAAAAAACCCAAAAGATTTAAGAAACAGTTGCCTATTAGAAGAGATTAGAGACATGACAGATAAATGCAATGTGTTAAGTATAGAGTCCATGTTGGGCAAGGAAAAAAAATCACTAAAAGACACTGAGATACTTTCCAAATTTTAAATATGGATTATAGATAATCATATTGCATCATTTCCTGAATTTGATAACTGTACTATAAAATGGAAGAGAATTCTTCATTCTTATAGAGAACTATATACATGTGGAAGTGGTGACAGCTGCTCTTGGTAAGGGCAGCTGCATATAGGAGTTATTGTATTAGTCTTCCAAGTTTTAAGTCTGAAATTTCAAGTGTTTGTAAAGATATAGACAACCATTCATTGTTTTTTTTCATGTATTTTATCACTACAAAACAATCATACTTATACATACCTCAGGAGCAAGGACAAACGTCTGCATAAATCTCCTCAAAGCCTGGTTGTTGTTAGAAAGAAGCCCCATCACCTGGACTACCACACCATCATTTAGCGTGGCATGAGCATCAACATGGCGAATCTTGGTGTGGCAGTTGGTGAAGTTTTGAGACATCACTTTCCTGTGGATTTCCTTAAAAAAAAAAAATCAATTGTGAATGCCTTAAAATTTAAATAATCTCCAATTAAAAAACTACCAACACAATACAGTTAAAGATAATGTGCATATTCAAATTACAGGATATGCCGACTATATTTGATTTTTCTTTGTATACTCTATTCCCAGTGACCACATTTGAGTTTTTTAAATAACTGCCCTGAATTAATACTTTAAAGTTTAAAAAGATGATCCCTATGCTAAAGCCAATTATCTTCCAATATAAAAAAGCTTTAGATTATCATACAAAATTGACAAATCTGACATCATATAGGCATTTCAACAAATACATTAATCAAATAGTAATAAAATACATCAACGTTTACTAAACAGTTGAGAAATTTGATCTTTATCAGCAAATCTATTTTGTATGTATCCACTTCAATTTTGAGTTTTCTACCTGCTTAACAGCCTAAATAAAGTTTGAAATGCTTACTTTCTGTCCATAGACGGCATCTGCTGGCTTTCCATTTGAATCCAATCCCCCATGGACATAAGAAGAGTTCTTTCCATAAAATCTGTAAAATTGGAAGATGATTTACTTGTCATCTCCAAGTATCTTAAGCATTTTTTTTTTCTTCACATTTGATACCTATCCTGCCTACTGGCAAACTTTTTTGAGATGGGGTCTCCTTCTGTCACCCAGGCTAGAGTGCAGTGATGCGATCACAGCTCGCTGCAGCTTCAATGTGCCGGGCCCAAGTGATCCTCTAGCCTCAGCTTCCCAAAGTAGATAGAACTACAGGCACACACCACCATGCCTGGCTGATTCTTTTTATTTATTTTAAGTAGACATAAGATCTTACACTATGTTGCCCAGGCTGGTCTCGAACTCACAAACTCAAGCAATCCTACCTGCCTTGGCCTCCCAAAGTGCTGGAATTATACAGGTGAGTCACCGCACCTGGCCCTAGCAATCTGTTTTCTTTCTCATTTTTGTATGCAATCATCTCTCTATCCCCTATGTGCCACTTGATCAACATTTGCTGAATGGGAATGGATTTGGTTCCAGGTTTCAGGGTAGGATGATCCTGTGGGGAAGGATCTTGTAGTTTCATGTCAGGATGACCACCAATACACAAGTTCCTATTTTTACTCAGGAAGAAAACACGCAATAAGGCTGGAACAGCTCTATTCTACTGTCCTTTTATTAATATATCTGAGAATACATGTGAGCTGTTTCCCTTCAACACCTAGCTCATGCAGCAAGTGGTTTCGAAAGTTTTTTAAAATTTCTGCTGATGCAGTTAAGAATATCAAAGTCAATTCCTCATAGTTTTCACCCATCAATGTCCTCATTTGATCCGTTTTCATTAAAACAATATTCCATCAGGAAAGCAACACACCAAAATGCGCTAATCCATGGATAATCACTATTCACATTTGACACTTGTCTTCCAGATAAGCACTTTTTTTTTTTTTTTACAAATGAGCCCATGCATGTTGTTATTCCGTATGTCTCACCCCCAAAAAAGGGAACACATCTGTGACCACAAGAACCCCTAAGTCTGCCTTTCTACTTTTCAAGTTATTGAAAGGATACATCTCAGCCAAAGAATCAGTTCACTACCAACTAGGGCCACTTTTCATGTGCCTAAG